>NW_027109621.1:239924-248964 GCF_000696795.3 Halyomorpha halys
AGTGCTACCAATGGGTAGTTTCTCTACACGCCTGTAACACTCCAATTTAACTTAGATCAGATTTACAAAATGTATTATAATGTACAGTTGTAAATAGTAATAAATAAATATTAAAAAAAAAGTTTAAAATCAAATGCAAAGTTTTATTATTATTATGTTAACATAAATTTAACAATGAAAGACTACAATATAAAGAGAGTAGAGATAATTTTTCTGACGAAGATAAAACCGACAGAATGCAATATCACACAAATTAATAATTAATCGAGCTGTTAATAAATCATATTTAGATACCAGATTTCTAAGCTATTGAACATTTTTTTTCCATTGTTTAGTATGTTTATACCTATTATCTATCCGAACAACGACCTATATTGTAATACTGTATTGAAATTGAAAAATGTTCAAAATTACGCGTTTTCCCAGAATTTTGGTATTTTATACAAAATTTTATCTTTTTACTGGACGATTTGCCACATTTTGTTTTTTTTAAAGAAAATAGTCAGACCTATTCTAACAGAATTTGGATTCACTGTTGCAATTTTCTTCTGTTAAACTGTTATAAGATATTTGTACTATTTACTTTTGTAGTCAGAATATAAAGTAATAAAACACAGAACTAAGAGTATAATTCAATTTGTGAATGACCTTTGGAGCTCTGATAAACCATCGATTCCTCTCGTATCCAATTCTTACTGTCCAAAATCCTCATGCTCCTTACTTTGTCACAGATCAAGTGATCCACCAGGACCTCAATGTTCCATATGTTGCTGATTTGGCCTAAACCAGATACCAATTCTTCCATGAAAAACTTCCTAACCACCCAAACCCACTCGTTCTAACCTGGCTTCTCCTTCAACACCTGATAATCCCGCTAGGCGTCTGAAAAGAAGATGGCCCCGAGATCTTCTACTTTAGTTGCGTTATTAGATTTCTATCATGTTTGTATCATGCCATTTTATATCTAGTAGCAAATTTACTAGCTGTATATAATTGTATATATTGTATACGGACCAGAGAAAGAGGCAGGCCAAGGCTGAGATGGGAGGATGCCATCATCAGAGATTCCAGGGAAATGTGCATTAGGGTTTATACAAAAACCGACATTTTAGAAAACCGGTTTTCGAATAGTAATTTTTCCAGAAAACCGGTTTTATACGGTTTCGAATTTTTATAAAAAAAAATTTTTCTCGAATATTCTGTAATTCGAACAAAAAATTTTAACAGAAAATTTAGAGTGATTAAAAGCAGTTTTTGACTGGAATTATTTACTGTTCAATTTTATTGATAGTAAAATTTTTTTATGCAATTTAGTAGAACAAAGAAATAATAGTTGACCAGGATTGCTGTTTATGCTTAATTTTCACATACAAGGATGTAAATATTTTTATAATAGTGAAACGAGTTATTCAGCAAAGGTTTCGAATAAATAAAAACAATATATTTTTATAATAACCATATTATTTTTTTATAAAACAATGTTATTAGATACAGATGGATACTTATTAAAAACAATTAGAAAATATATAACTGTGTATTATATAATGTAAATTATAATCAAAGCCGAAAGACAAGAGTAAATAAAGTTTATGCATACACATTTAATAAAATCAATTTTAATTTTAAAGACAATTAAGCAAAGGACCGAGTATTTTCTATTCCGGGCAATTTTATACAAATTTAAATATTCTATTTATTTTTTTGTTTATTGAAATATGATTTCAGAAAACAGAGGACGTCTATCGATTTGCTATTTAGCCGTGTCCTTAGTTTATTCACAAAATTCCCCGAAATAGAAAATACCCTCTCACTTGCAACCGAAGTTTTATTCATACATTGAAAACCGATATTCTATACTGAAAAATCGGTTTTCGAATTTCATAATTTTCTCCGAAAAACTGGTTTTTAAAACCGGGTTTAAAAACCGACAAACCCTACTTGGCATCCGCAACTGGAGAGCGGCCGCACAAGACCAAGCTACGTGGTGAAGGCTCAATGAGGAAGCCAAGGTCCAAATTGGGCTGTAGCGCTACGAATAGATAAATTGATAGATATAATTGTGTACAGTCATAAATAACACTGAATAAATTATTTTAAAAAATTGTAAATAATTAAAAACTGCTGATAGGTATTAAAGGCCCTGGTAAAAACACAACGAAATCCAATTTATTAACGTTTAAAAAAATATATTAAAATGCATAAGTCAATAAAGTTAAGGAAAATAATCTATTCGATATAATAATGAGTTTAGCAGTAAAAACTATACATGTTTTTACAGCACTTTTGATAGGTATTACCTTATTAAACCTATAACAGATTTATTTCCTCTTTGACATCGATATTCTTCTAAAATTCCATTGTTGGTTTTCCAAAGGGAAATGTAGATTCCACCGAGATTCTAGAAATTGGATAAACCGACCAGTTTATCGGAGGCCGTAAAGTGTAAATTTAGCAGTTGTTTAAAAAAACCTCTAGTTCCTGGAAGCTGGCCTCGGACCTAAGAAGATGGAGGGCGATAGGCTGACATATAGAAGCTAGATCAGATCACTCACAGCGAGTTCCAATCGATCTGTTAAATTATTCATGAAAACAGGTTGAGTCAATATTGTTAAATACAGTAAACTGTTAGCTTAAGGGCTAGCTAAGTTTTGACAGTATTCATAGCCACGTAAAGGCATTGAAGTACTTACTGGTGTCATTTAGGTTTTAAAAGAACCATAAATATATATTTTTTCTAACTATAATTGAAGTAAATTATTTAATTATTGTTATAATGAAATTCATCAATAGCAATAAATCAATGTTAAAAGATTTACAAATCTTTAAATGCGTTAACTTTATGTTCTTTTTCACCTTGTATTTATTCACTTTACCGTATCTTTTGAAAGTTGTTCTAGGCCTTCTAATTCTATTAGCCCATCCCCATGATCCTAGCCGTATTATAAAAAAGTGCCGTATTATAGTTTTGAAAGTGTTTTTAACCATTCACCTAAATTATAGGTTTTAGAGCAGGGTGGACCCAAGAAGTGATTGCCAAACCAGTCAAATTGAAAAAAGAATTACTATTATTACTTACGAAATTCAGGATTATTCAAATCACTGTATGAATGCTCTGCAGTTGATTGCTAATAATATTTATATTTATAACTGTTCATTCTTAATGCTCCTTGCCTTGCCACAAATAAAATCATCCATAAAGATCTTAATGTAGGTGATGTCCGAGCCGGATATCAATCCTATAATAAACTTCCAACATTACAAACTCACCAGTTTCTAACCTTGCTTTCTCTTTTTCCTCTTCTATTCCTGACGATGGCTTAGGAAAACTAAAAAGAAGAAACAAAAGATCCAAACATCTTCATTTTCATTAGTTAATGTTAAAAGATTTACAAATATTTAAATGTGTTAGCTTTGTGTTCCTTTTCACCTTGTATTTATTCACTTTACAGTAATCTTTTAAAAGTTGTTCAAGCCCCTCTAATTTTATTGATCCATCCCTTCCCTCCGAAGGTTGAAACGGCATTGGCCCCGAGATCTTTTATGAATTGCTGTTGTGGTTCTGGCAAAGGCCAGCTTCTCCACTTAAATCATGAGTTTATGTGGTACAAGCGCTCTCATTGAGTTTCTGCACTGGCCCTCAATACTAGTGACGCAGCTGGAGGATAAGCGCTGAGATCTCTTGGAGCTCTGCTTTGCCTTCCACACGGGGGTGGCAAGGCTTGGCTTGGAGTCCCCCTAAAGAATGTAAGTATTGCATATAGGCGCAAACGTGTTTTTATTTTATTTTTACTTAAATTTAATTTTCTTTGCCGCGTACATAAATTATAATATTTTATTTTTATTATGTGATCAGTTTTATTTTGTTATATTTTTAATGTAGATTCATATTTTTATTTATACAAAGCAAGATAATATTATCTTTCATGTATATATTCCTTTATCTTTACTATTTAAATTTTTTTTCTTTTAATTGTTATTATTTACATATTCTTTTCTTTTTTTCATCTATTTCTGTATATATTATATAAATCTGTATTTAAACACTAATAATTAATGCCTTTAATTTATGGTAGATCATATCAATTCTGTTCAATAAAAAAATATATTAGCGATTCCTATTCTATTTTAATCTCATCTATTATAAAAGGCATCTAATCTATTCGAAAAATGATGATTGATTGCTAAAATGATTATCATATTACGCCCCAAACACATAGGCCATCACATCCCTCCTTGAAAGTTAAGACAAAAGTAAAGAAATTTACTTAAAACATTGTTGCTACTTGGCCGTTAAAGGTTTTAACAAAATTAAATACCTCTTCCGGTTGAAGAGGAGTTGCAACCAGAATTTTTTATTAAAGTAAAAATATCAGAATAAATGGGCTGAAGGGGATTTTATTATAATTTTTTTTCTTTGGGGAGAAAGGAGGAATCCCCAGTTTGACGTTCCTGAATTAATTTCTTGGGCCGGACGTATAAAACTGAGATGGTCTTCGTGTTGTCAGTATAATTTGTTTCGGGAGCCCTGTCGCTGTCTTGTTAAAATTTCAGAGACACTCTGGTAAAGCAAGCTCTATATTTTGAAGCTTGAATTTTTATTGTTACAAGGTAATAAATGATGTACATTGATTTATTAATCTAATTCTTTCTATCGATATACGGATTGCAATACGATTAATTCAATCTCCTAACTAGATCTCTTTAGAGCTTACACAATATTTTGACCAAATGTAGCGTGGCCACACTTAATTGCAACTTATTATAATTGCATATCAATAATTTTTGGTGCAGAAGAAAAAACTGAGTGCATAAAAAACAAAACTAATAAGTTGTTACTATATTTAAAAACAATAAATGCTATTTTTCAATATTTATATTATATATCCTATTATAATACTGGTTCAGTTTGGAGAAAGGTGGTTGAACAGAAGGGTTTTAAACGAGGGAAGGGTTGATACATGTCGTATAGTAGATGTCATGGAGTTCCAGTGAAAGGCAGCTCGGGTAAAAAAGATTTGTCAAACGTTGCAGTAGGGTGAGATAGAGGTCAGATAAACGGGACCTATTACAGAATCGGATTCAGAATTTGAATTGCAGGTTTTGTTAGACTTAGGACGGTTGCTGAGTTCTAATTACTTGTAATAGAAAAGAAGCTGGGAAATATTGCAAGGGTGGATAGAACGTTAGCTCGATATTATCCTAGGTTATAAGCGGATCTTTGGTGATCCCGAAAAAAAATCGTATTGAGCAATTTATAAGACTTTTAAGCATGCGAAATTTTCATAATTTTTGTCCTCGTATCGAATGTTATGCTGACTCGATCGGCAAAATGTTGATTGATTAGTGATTTACCAGTATTCTATAGGCTTTAGGTTTGGTTTTAAAATCTTGTATCGTATTCCTATAATAATTTTTGTTTAATATAAAACATATTAGAAAAGGAAGTTATCAATTCTAACGAATTTATTTTTCTCACTGTCAACTGCAGGAAATTTAAAAAAATATATATATATGTCCTCAAAATTTGAAATTGTCACTCTAATTTTACGTTTCAGACATCATGGAACAAATTTGGTTCCGTGCCTGAGGTTAAATTCGCGTTCCTACGTATCATTTACTCATACGTTTTCTCTCAACATAAGAGGACAGTTGGGGATTACTGTAAACATAGTCTAGTAGAAATTGTATCAAATTTGATTAACTCCTTTCGCTAATCCCTACGAAACATTCATTTTTTTTTAAAGGATAAAAACGAAAATGTATATTATTTTTACACTGACTTCGTAATTAACATTCTCTACTAAATAATCTGTTGTTCTTTTACATTCCAAAAAGAAGTGCTTCTCCATTTAGATCTTTATAAATTAAATTAAATTTGTATTTTACCTTTTTTATTATTATATTCAATTGAGTCGCTTTTTTAGCTGCCTCACCGTTGCTGTACATTAATTATTGTACCCTTATTTCTGAATACCTGAGATTTATTAATATTTAATTGAAAATTTTGAGCATTCCTTTCCATGGTATTTAATCAGCAATGATTAGCAGTCGGCGATCGGTGTAGGCGGGTAGATAATTGTGTTTATTTGTTGTTGGTTTTTATGAAATTTCAATGGCCACTCTACTTTTACGTTAAATTAATTAATTTTGGAAGATACATTTTCAAATAACCGTTTTCATTCTTTTTTCGAACTCCTGCGATCGCTGTAATTCCATTAAATGTTTTACATTTCCCTGGAAATTTTCCAGCAATATCCCGGCAACTGCCCATGATCCAGGTCGAACATTTAATCCTCCCCTGATGAATTGCAAGGTCCTTTCCATTTCCCCGATTGGTGCCGGTTTATCATGGAATTAACATATCCCTCCACCTTTCATAAAACTCCAATCAACAATCCATCATCGGCGTGATCACTACTCGGTCCTCGGAGACTGTTAATCATCCCGGACAGACCTGTCTTTAGCGTCAACACCTTTAGATGCAAATAGGATGCTGTGGTCTGCACCGCTTCCAAAGCGTGCCTGTAACACCCGATGCCTTCGTAGACTATTATCCGTCCATTTAAGTGGACGTTTATTCGTTATATTTTTTGTTTCCCACCTCGTATTTTATTATGTTTTTTTCACACTTTATTTTTTGTTATTGAACGGTTACCAAGGGTACCTTAAGTCCTGTCTACCATCATTCACATTCAATCATAAAATATAATCAATGGTGTATTCATGTTCTTTTGTTGAGGACTTATATTCCTATACTATAACATAATATTATGTTCTATTTACTATAATTTACAATTTACTATAATATACTAATATAATATTATCTATTATAGTTTTTTATCTTTATTTTTTTCCTTTTATTTGTGTGATATTGCATTCTGTCGGTTTTATCTTCGTTAGAAAAATTATCTCTACTCTCTTTATATTGTAGTCTTTCTTTGTTAAATTTATGTTAACATAATAATAATAAAACTTTGCATTTGATTTTAAACATTTTTTTTAAATATTTATTTATTGCTATTTACAACTGTACATTATAATACATTTAGTAAATCTGATCTAAGTTAAATTGGAGTGTTACAGGCGTGTAGAGAAACTACCCATTGGTAGCACTCTAATGACATTTTACATTAGCTGGTCTCGTGGCTATCTTCTTTTCAGGCCCCTCGGAGGATTGTCAGGAATGGAAGATGATGCAAGATTAGAAACTAGGGGGTTTGAGTGGTTAGAGAGTTTATAATGGAAGGAGTGATATCTGGTTCGGGGTAGATTGGTTACAATGGGAACATTAAGGTCTTTATGTATGATTTTATTTGTGACAAAGTAAGGAGCATTGAGGATTTTACGAAGGATTTTGGATTGTAAGGATTGAATACGAGAGGAATTCGAAGGTTTAGTGGAGCCCCAAAGCTTAATTCCATATGTCCAGATTGGCCTTATTACAATCATGTAGATCAGTCTTTTGTAATGGATTTTAAACTTAAAAATTCATTATTTCTCATATTAATTTCGATGGTTTATGAACAAAGATTTCCTACCCTTCATTAGAGATACTAATTTTACTTAAGTTACCTATGGCCACCCATTAAGAATATACTTACCTTAGATACTTTTTTTTTTTATTTTGTAGCTAACCAGATTTTCTAATTCAGGATAAAATACGTCTGCTAAATATATGGGTCATTATAACTTTCTTACTTTTTTAAATTCATTTTTTCTTGTTTATAGCCTCATTTTTGAAAATTATCCTAGAAATTGTCTTTTTTGGCATACCTCTAATCCCTATGTTACAATCTATATTTCAAGGTTAATTATTTGTTGTTAGAATAAAATTGACTGAACGAGTCGTTGAAATATAGCTGTATCAAGAAAATCGTTTATACATGTGACTTTTTTATTTATTTTTTTTAATCACTGATAAATGTATTCAACTGTTTCATAATTTAAACTCAAAAAATTAACAAAAATGGAATTACCGACAGAAAATAGGAAAATTCTAGTGTTAATAGAATGTCCTCATGGTTCGAATTACCGATAGGGTTTGGCTGAATTTTTTGGTAGGGTAGGGAACGGGCCGTCCGTAGCTCAGATGGTCAGTCTATCGTTCTGAGATCTGCTGGTAGCGCCGGTTCGAACCCGATCTGGTGCGTTGCCTTTTTACATTAAGTAGCATTCCCACAAAATAAAAAATTTAACCCCCCACTATGGTTAGAATAGGTTGGTCACTTATAAGTAGGGAATAAAATTTATATTAATAATATTTAATTGAATTATTTTAGTACATGTATCGCCAAAGCGAGTGTTTCAAAGAACGTCCGCTACAACATAATTACAAATTCAAAAATTCCTTAAAATCTAGGCAATTACAGAAGAAGGAGACAGTGTAGAAATCGAAATATATATTGGTATATATTTAAGTTAATAACAAAAATTTTCAGAACTTGGGGTAATGAAAAAAAAATTGAATTATTTATTTATTTGTTGAACTATTCTAAAATGAATATTTGAATAGATACACTTCTTTATACAGCGAGCTGTTAAATTAATTAAAATCAATTATCATTATTATTATTAGAACTAACTAACTAATATAATATTAATTATAAATAAAATATTCGCTAGTTTGCTTCCAACACTTGTTCTACATTTGAAGTATACGCCTCGTTAGATGGTCTTTCTTAATGAGTGGTCCGCGTTACAAATGAACTAGTTTAATGGCTTCAAAGGCTCATTTGTTATGCAAAGCCTCATTGTGTCTTCGATTAGTGATTGATTCCAATTACAATGATTGCAAACGTTGTAATGTTTATTTTATTTTTATATCTGTTTGCTAAATTTCAAAAAGAAAGTTATTAGCTATGTTTAACTTATAATTATTATTGAGGAGAAAATGGTTGGAGGTGCGGTCAATGAAACACAAATAAGTATGACTAACTTATTTTAATGTGCCGACGTTTCGGCTAGAGTTTCTAGCCTTCTTCAGGGCTAAAAACAAAACAAGATAACAACCACAGTAAGTATAGAAAAATAAAAAATATAA
>NW_027109621.1:249014-254652 GCF_000696795.3 Halyomorpha halys
TTTTTTATTTTTCTATACTTACTGTGGTTGTTATCTTGTTTTGTTTTTAGCCCTCAAGAAGGCTAGAAACTCTAGCCGAAACGTCGGCACATTAAAATAAGTTAGTCATACTTATTTGTATTTCATTGACCGCACCCCCAACCATCTTCTCCTCAATTATCATCCACGGTCAACTATCTCTCATAATTATAATTATTATTGGAATGTTTTTCAATACTGGACTTTTGTAATTGACATTCGCCCAGAGCTACCGATCTTTTCCGATTCCTTTGCGGCATATTTTTATTTATTTTTTTTAAAACATTTATATCTTGGAAGGAACCGAATTTATATTTCTTATTTCCACCCAGAGAAATCCTAAATAAAATTAATTCATAACTTTGGCTTTCTCTTCCCTTTATACATTTTTTTTTTTTTTTTAAACACAAAAGTGTTAGTAACTTCTTATTTAGCTTATATACATATATATCTAATACATGTGAACGTATCCAGAGTGGTAAATGAAAGTTGTGTGTTGTGCGCATTGCACCAAAATTTTACTTGATTACAATGAAAAACAAAATACAACACATAAATAATGAAATGAAAATTCTGAAAGGTTTTCTATAGCTGATATTTCGAGAAATAAAACTACTTTATAAATGACCCAGAGTCCGTAAGGAAGTAAGGAAAAGCGGAAAGAAAATCCGGGGATGGGTTTTGTAGTTTTCCAGTAAATTTACACCGGTAATATTTCAGCCCAGGAGGACCCGAAAGTTTCACTGGCTATCTCCTCGCCGTCATCAGCAGTAATTATAAGGTATCGGCCCCCAATAAATCACGCTATTAATACAGCCTTATCTCTAGGAGCCACTGGTCTAATATTTTCCCAAGGGACAGATTATTAAGACATTAAATAGAGGTTCGTTCCGAGATAGTAGGCCCTCTGTAATTGGCCTTTCTGGTACCACCGACCCTTCTTGTAATCACATTACTGCATTGAACAATTGATAATATATTCAGGATTGTTTTATTATTCAAATCTAAAACCATAAAATAATCGTATATCATCTGACTGATTTGAACATGAACAAATCTGATTTGCAAAGGTAACATCGATTTTGAAATTTATGTGAAGTTACTTAAGTGTTTGAGATTACTTTCAATAAAATTTCTTTAATATTTTCATTGTAGATACAAATTTAACACACTTAAAAAAAATTCTCAATATTGAAACAAAATTATGTTTAAAAATAAAAGTTCATATATAAAAACAATGAATTAATTAAATATTATTTCAAAAACATATTTCTAAAAAAAATTCTATGACTTTACAAAATTGATGTACTGTAAAGGAATAAATATTTAGTCAGATAGAATACTCTTCTACACATGACATGCCCATTAAGATAATTTAATCTATAAATTTTTTTAATTCATTGGTTGTTATCTTGTTATTTGTAGCCCTAATGAAGGCTGAATATTGTGGCCGAAACGTCGGCACTTTTAAATACATTTTTCAACTTATTTGTGTTATTTTCCGACCGCACCCCTAACCATCCTCTCCTAATATAAAAAGTAATGAAATTGGACTGCAAAAATTCTTGCCAACTTTGTGGTATAATACCTGAGCTCGGGAGTCCAGTCAGTGGCTTACCCATTGAGCCACTCCTTAAAAATAATAATAATACAATTAGAATGCGAAATAATAGTATCAAATGATAAAAATAATGGATGTCAGAATTCTTCAGGGAAAGGTGAACTAAGGATTCGTTTTGAAAATCCGTCATACAAATTGAACGAGAAAAGAGCAAGGTACTTCTGACCTCGAGAGGCGATTGACGTTATCAGTGAAGACGAGAAATAAGGACTCAGCCATTGTGAACTTCCTTCAAGGGTTCGTTACCTCCGAAAAGACTTTTTTTCAACACTTTTCATTCAGCAAGTTCATTGGCAAGATTTGTGGAGAAGGGAGGGATCTGACATGAAAAGGTTCAAGGCCTCAGCGGCTTATTCGAGGGCTGGTTCACTTTGTATAAAAATAGTGCTTTGAGGGACCAGCGGTAAGTCAATAATTCTTGGTAGGAGCATACCACGCCTTTCTCCTATGTTATCACTTCTTCTCTCATTTGTTGCTTAATTCTTGCCTTAATTCCCACATACTAAAATAAAATACACAAATAGAAAATGTGTATACAAGGGTATGCAGATACACACCTTTCTACAGCATTACTCTGCTTAATAGATTATTTCATTGCAACACTTAATTAAATCTATTACAAACTTTAGTTTGGCTTTCTCAGATTCTTGGTTTGAAGAACAGAAATTATTTCTAAAAATGAAGAAATAGGATTGGAAGATACTTGATTGGCCTTATAATATAAAACAAGAAGATGGCCGGGGTACCTAAAAAAACAAACTCAAATAGTAATTAAACTATTTAATACGTGCCAACATTTCACTCACGTCACAGAGCTACATCAAGGCTGAAAAAGACAAAAAGAAAAATAATAGATGACAAGAAATAGAAGTAAACTGAAGTGTGTCTAAATATAATTTAAAATATGTGAAAATGAATAAAATAAATTAAAGAAAATAAAAATAATATGTGCAGAAAAAAAATTACATGAAATACAAAAAGGTATTGGACAATTAATCAAAACGGAAATAATAACAAATAAAAAAGTAGAAAAAAAGGAATATAAAAACATTAACTACTCAGAACACTAAACTCTAAAAGACGGAAGAAATTAGATAATTTTTATGAAGAAATGATAATTACCTAATTAAAAACCGCATCAAACTAAGACGAATAAAATAATGGTTAAAGTATGATCACAACATAAAGCTTGAACAAACGTATGTAACAAAAGTAATCCAAAAAAACAAAACCATAGAAAAGTAAAATTTAAAACAGAAAAAAAAACACTTAAGTAACCATTACTCAGATATTATTGGTAAATTAGAAATATGAAATATAATTATTAAGACATTGTAATTATATAAAAAAAAAAAAATAACACAAAATACTGTTGAACCATATTCTAAAATGAACAGAACTGATAGATTGTTTTTAATAAAACAATTAAATAGACGTATTAACAATACAAAACATTGAGGCATACAAGTATATGTGTTAGAAATCAGGTAAATCCTTTTTATAGTTCAGCAACAATAGAGGTAAATGATGGATTCTCCTTTCTTTATCAATTATTCAATACTTTTAATATATATTATTTAATTTATAAATATATATTAGACAATATTGGCTTGCCATTAGTTAATTAATATTGAACCGCGGTGCCCCTAAAGATGGACCGATGGCCCCTAAACGTTAGAAATTTGTAATTTAATTATTGAATTTTAAATAAAGGAAACTTAACTTGGACGATATTTTCACTGCAGACAATTAGATAAAGAATAATTTCTTGAATCAAGCAAGTTTCATATACCTTTTTACAATAAATACTCAAATAAAAAGTTCAAAAATCTAAATTTGTGCCAAAATTAAATATTCATTGTACCCTATTTTAGTCTGTAAATCTAAAATTGTTTCTCAAAAGTTAATTAACCACTAACTAAAAAAAAAAAAATTTCTAATAAAACCTTACAAATAAACAAGTTATTTATCTTTTCTGTTATGTAGGTTGGGAAAAAAGAAATCCATTATTTTTTTCGGTAGATGGTTGTAGCGATCGATATCTTGTAAAGTATGGATCAATCAATTTCAGATTTATGCTCGTTGTCAAGGTGACAGACTAAGATTGACGCACTAAAAAAATTCATTTGATTTTTTTTGGTTGGTCCATTCAGTTATGAGAGACATGGTGCTAAAGATGGAAGTCAACAAAGTGAAAATTTAATACATTTTACAGCTTTTGTTAGATAAAGGCGAAAATGCATGCCAGGCGACTGAAATTGTAAGTGGTGTTTATGGTCGGTTTCGTCGATTCCCTTCGAGTATTTTTGATGTTAAAGATGCACCTCCCTCTGGCAGGTCCATCGTCGAAAATGTTGATAAAATTACAGAAATAATCGAAATTGGCCGGTATGTTATTATGTAGCATCGACAATAAAACAATTAAAACTATTTGCACAAAGCTGGGTTCAAAAAGAAGTTTGATGTTTAGGTGCCACACCAACACAAAAAAAACATAATGGGTCGAATTTCTACCTGCGAAGGCTTGGCCAAACGTAATGAAATTGACCCATTCCTTTAATGGATAGTGACAGGATGAAAAAGCAGCTCGAACGGTGGCCAAACCAAGACTAACGGCCTGGAAGGCTCTGCTGTGCATTTGGTGAGACTGGAAAGGAATCATTCATTATAAGTTCCTTCCATATGGAATATGCTCGCTTCAGATCTTTATTGTCAACAACTGGACCGTTTGAAGCTAGCAATAGACCAGAAATGGCAGAATTGGCCAACAGAAGAGTGTTGTGTTCCATCAAGACTACGCCAGGCCACTCACATGTATAGTGACTCACCAGAAACTCCGGGAGCTTGGTTTGAAAGTTTTGATGCATCCACCTGGAGTCCGGATCTGACACCAAGCTATTATTACCTTTTTTTTGCATTGCAAAACGTTCTTGGTGATAAGAAATTGGCATCAAGAGAAGACTGTGAAAATCGGTTACTAGAGTTTTTCGGCAATAGTGACGGATACTTCTATGAGAGAGGCATTATGAAGATATCTTTTAAATGGAAAAAAATTGTAGAACAGAAGCATATTTCATCCAAATTGGACAATCCGAAACATGTTATATAAAGTTTTGATTTTAACGTAAAAATAATAGATTTATTTTTCCCCAATCTAATATTTAGAGCTTTTCGTAAAGATACTTCTTGATTCTTAAATTTTTTGAAAATATTTTTTTTTTACACCTGTTAGTTTGTTTAAGGAAAATATTATTGCTAGGTTTAATTGAATATATAAGCCAGGTGAAATTCAGAAAGACTTGTAGTATTTTGAGTTGTCTTCGTCAATGTAGAAATATCAAAGATGTAAATTTGATAAATAAGTCTAACTTTTTTTCTAAGCCAAGATTTCCAATTTGAAATAAAAAACATCTTTTGTTTAAATTTCTTATTGGCTGCCAAGGTAGTCTGGTGCATGATTGTGATAACTGATTTTTATTAAATTTTTATTATTTATAAGTTTATATTGTTTAGTATGTAAACTATTCAAGTTTAAAGACTTGTTCTTTACTTTTTTTTTATATTAAATTTACATTTTACTTCAAAATACAAACTTTAACATTATTTTAAGGGCAAAAAAACAAGAAATATATTCCAATATAGTCCAACAAAAATATAGTATCTATACTATAACAACAGCAATAAAAAAAATCTTATCAATCAATTAAATTGGGTCATTTAATGATTCATAAGTACATTTAAACCAAAAGATACTACAGAAAAAAAAGTTGATTTCCCAAGGTCTTGAGTAGTGGGCTGTTTATATTACTTAACATTAGATTAACAAAAAAATCTATGTTATAAAACGATACGTATATGTTTCGCGCGTGTGTTATATATATGTATATATAGTAGTTGACCGTAAAAATTGATATATAAGAAGAGTTAATAGATAGTTAACAACTATTTTTGTTTCACTTTTGACCGCAACCCTGACCATCTTCTTATATATCAATTTTT
>NW_027109621.1:254702-256305 GCF_000696795.3 Halyomorpha halys
AAATCAATGTTGCAATATTAAAACGTTTGTTTGTTACTTTGTCATTTAAACATGATACAGAAGTCAACATTTGAAAACCTCAGAGGAAAAACGAGATACCACATTTTTTTTTTTTACAAAAAAATCTTAATAAAATTAGATAGAATTTTGATTAATTGGAACTTAAAGGCGATACCGAACCGTTTAAACTTTTTTTTACTTTAATGTCGTATCTCGAACTATCCAAGAAACTGTTTTACATATATTTAAAAAAAAAATCTGTTTATATACCTATCTGGTTATACCTCTTCTGATACTTCTTCTCATACTTCTTCTCTACTTCGATTTTCGCAAGTCGATCTGAAAAACTATTTACTGAGAGTACTGGTATCAGAGCCAAAATCATTTAATTAAAAATATAGTTATAAGTATACTAGCTATTTAACTTTGCTATGTGTGATTCTGCTGGGAGGGCGGTAGCATGGTAATGCACAATGCCACTAACTCCAAGTTAGTGGTTTCGAATCCAGCAGGGCAGAAAATTTTTTTCTGTCACACTGTAGCCTTGAGTCAATCCTGTGTGTTCTGGACACACACCAGGAGGGCTCAACCCAGCCTCATAAATTTGGTTACTCTTAATTGGGTAAAAAAAGTCTTGCATGATTCTGACCAAATCACCACCCTGCACAACCGTTGGTCTAGTTACAGTACTTTCTTAGAATGTACTGAACCCCTGATTCCTTCATGGGTTGTAGCGGACTACTTTAATTTTTTTTTTTAAATGCGTAAACCTGCTGCTAATTTAATAAAATAAAATGAAAGAAGAATAATACATTTCCAATTACAGATAAAATCTGGTAAACCTCTCAATACCTTCAATTTAATTATAGTATTAGTAATTTTATGGATAACTAATTATAATACTAACCGCTTTGGCTGGATAAATAATTAATGGTTTCAATTAACGCCAGAGAAGGAATTAATATTGTGGTGGCGTAATTAATCCTTTGTATTGAGTTTATGTCTCATAATCTCCTGATGAAGTTATTTTGATAGTAAATTATTCTCCTTTCCCTGACCAATTTATTTCAAAAATATTTGTTATTTTGTATTTTGTGTTAAGAAACAATAAACAACATCGCTCTTATACGGAGGTTCTAATTAGTGCTCAAGACGCTCATGGGACTAAAATTAAAAAAAATTTATCATGTCTATTCACACGGGTGTGGATGCTCATTTTTGAAAATTTTATGTTCCACTTAATGAATGTTTTAATCAGTATCAAAAAAATGTCTTCAGGGCTCTCTCTAATACTATAATATCTGGGTGTAAAATGATAATATTTTACTTTTACCATAAATCTGGAAGATTGTATATTTGTGAAAAAGTTTTCCTAACTTATTATAATCGTCCTTAAATTCCCCTTTATTAATTAAAACAAAAATATTTTATACCACTAAAAACCACTTTACGGCAATATGAGTAATTGATGTAGCTGTATAATGTACTCTTGAGAAACTAAAGATTTTAGTTAGATTAATATCTTGCACATTCACACGAAGATCTCTCTCTCTCTCTCTCTCTCTCTCTCTCTCTCTCTCTCTCTCTCTCTCTCTCTCTCTCT
>NW_027109621.1:257585-258306 GCF_000696795.3 Halyomorpha halys
CTCTCTCTCTCCCTCCCTCCCTCTCTCCCTCTCTCCCTCACTCCATAAGCACTATAAAACATTAATGAAGTTTTTCTATCTTTTCTCCATTTAATGCTATTAAGGACTTTCAAAAGATTTAGTGATTTTAACTATTTGTCAGAAAGATATTTAATGTGAGGGATCCAGGTTAGTTATCGTCCACAAGAATTTGATGAAATACATGTTTTTGATTATATTATTCTATAACTAACACTAAATTGGTCTTTTTCTAGTAAATAGATTATTAATACATCATTTTTACAGCAGATATTAGAAAACGTATCATAAATAACTTCATCTAGATATTTTTTCTTATGTTTTTCGTAGAATGTGATTAGCATAATTGGCCACTCGGTGATAGAGGTATCCGACTTGATTGCACATTACACATACACATTATGTAAATAAACGTTGGTGTATAATTTTCTAAATGACCTGGTCAGCCACAAGACCATTTCGGTACAAAATAACCATTACAGTGGGTAATATCCAGATCCTTTTACCTAGGCCACCTTTTTTCAGGTAGTGAATGCCCATCAATCTTTAGGAATAGATTCATTTCCTCTTTCATATTAATAATATATATATATACCTGATAAAATTTAAAATCAATGTTGCAATATTAAAACGTTTGTTTGTTACTTTGTCATTTAAACATGATACAGAAGTCAACATTTGAAAACCTCAGAGGAAAAACGAG
>NW_027109621.1:258976-261341 GCF_000696795.3 Halyomorpha halys
TTTTTTCTTTTTACAAAGCAGTTATTTATTATTGGACTTTTTTCTAATTGTTGGAAGAGAATTATTTTTATTTTTTTTAAATTAAATACATTAATCATTTCATGATCATTAAATCATTATTATTACTAATCTAGATTATCTCTCTAGGAAGTCTGGTGAGTCAATTCTTTTAAAATTTTTTGAATAATACAATATATGGTATATATAAATATGGTACAATATCGTGAATAAATAATAAAATATCCATTCAAAAATGGAAGTGACTAACCTCAAAAAATTTTTAAAAAAACATTATTATTACATTAGGAGCAAAAAAAAAATCTTAAGAAATTAATTTTCTGGTAAGTTAATTTTTGATGATTTTAATTACGAAGTGATTAAAGAATAAAAAATCAAATAAGCGAGTAAAAACCAGTTACTGTTTCCGTGAGTCAAACCTGTGGATTCGGGACCCATTCAGCCTCAATAGGATTTTTTTTTTGGCAGATTGCTCTACAGACATTGTAGATACTGCCTAAACCAGTTTTCTTTCCAAAATTTTTCATGACCCTCTTCGTAGGCATGTGTGATATACAGGGGAGGAAATGGTTATCTATAGGGTACCACCATGTTGGAGGGGCCAAGTTTACATTTTGTGGGGTCGAAATAAAAATCGACGTCGGCATTGTTTTTAGTTTTATGAAAAAAAGGTCTGTTATGATATTTTCGTTTGTAGGCAAGATAATCTACACCATTCCTGAAATCTTACAGCTCCAACTATTTGACTATCTTTTACTGTATTAGTACAAGAGTCGAGAAGAAAACAAGGCAGTTATCTCACTCCAATTTTTGATTACTTTAATTGAAAACTATGTATAATTGACAGTCAAAATTGATGAGTCTATACTTGGCAGAGTAGGGAGAATAAAAAATGGTGGCTGTTTCAAAACCTTAAAAAACACTAATTTTTCATTCGGAGCTCTTAAAAACTACCAACAACAATAGAAAACCTAAGAGCACATTATTTAAAGAAGAGTAAATTTGCTGAAATATTAGCCTTGAAAAAGCTATTTACGTCCAATAGTTATGGAGGAATAGCTTTTAGCTTTAGAAAAGCAAAATTTCTTAAAAATCTACTGAATGGTTAGTAGTTAGTGTTTTGAGAATTCTGTATCTCAGGAACTATGTGACGTACAGATGTATATTAGCACTCAAATTAAAGCTAGTATAATGGACTATAAAGAAGTTTATGACCTTTACCTTCGTAGGAATCGTAGTTTTCATGATATATGCTAAAATAAATTGATTTATACTTGTTCTGATATTTTTTATCATTTTCATAAGTTTGATTTATGACTTCATTTCAGAAACCATTTGACATACAGATGTCTGCCAGCGCTCAAATTAAAGCTAGTTAAATTTACTATACAATAGTTAATAATGTTTATCTTTGTAGGACTAGAAGTTTTTATGATATTTGACAAAATAAACTCACAAAATATTAATTTCTAGTTGTTCGTATAAAATGTTGGATTTTTGAAAAAATATATCTCTAGATCCACAAGACGCACACATTTCTGCCAACACTCAAAATAAAGGAAATTGATATATAAGAAGAGTTAATAGATAGTTAACAACTATTTTTGTTTCACTTTTGACCGCAACCCTGACCATCTTCTTATATATCAATTTTTACGGTCAACTATATATACATATAAAGGAAATTTAAGTACCTATGAAATAGTTTATGACACATATCTTCGTAGGGGTAGTATTTTTTATGATATTCACATATGAATATAAATTTGGCAAATAAACATTTGTCGGAACAACTAAAAATAAATTAATATTAGCAAATTTCATGAAAACTATTACTCCTACGAAGATAAACATTGTAAACTACTTTATAGTTCATTAAACTAGCTTTAATTTCAGTGATAATAGACATCTGTACGTCAAATGATTTTTGAGATATAGATTTTTCAAAATAAATTCACTAACTACTGATCTCTCAGTACGTACCATACAACATTTATATGAAATGTTGCTTTTTAAAAAGCTATATCTCGAGAATATTTAACGTAAATAACTCTTTTAGGGCTCATATTTTAGCAACATTGCTCATCTTTAAATGACGTTCTCTTAGGTTTTCTTGTGTTGTTCCTACTTTTTAAGAAATAGAGATCCGAATGAAGATTTTTTTTTAAATTATTTATTTATTGTAATTTACAACTGTACAAAATAATACAATAGGTAAATATGTAGTATGTTTCATAAACACTTGAAAATTTTGGGAAGGAACCACCCATTGGTGGTACTTCAAACATTAATTTAAACTAGAAGGTCCCGTGGCCATCTTCTTTTCAGACGCCTCGGAGGATTATCA
>NW_027109621.1:262121-273080 GCF_000696795.3 Halyomorpha halys
GAGGAAGACTCCCGTGCAGTACATACCGCGCTCCAATGTCCGAATGAAAAATAAAATTTTTTTATCGCTTTTTTTTTTTTTTTTACCATTTTTTATTCCCGCTACCTATACTTGTCAGACTCATCAATTTTTACTAGTAATTATACATAGTTTTCATCAAAGTAATCAAAAGTTGGGGTGCGATAACTGCCTTTTTTCTCCTCTTGGGCTCTTGTACTATATCTGTGATTCATAAAGTCGGTTAAAGGTGAGCCCTTGAAGGAAAGGTTTCGTTCCTAACTTTTCGCCTCCGGAAAATATGTTATGATGTCGAATGCACGAAAGAAGTAAACAAAACCATTATTCGTTTCTCAGCTTTACTTCAAATTGGAAATATAAGAAATAGCAAGCTATTTGACAGTCATAGAAGAAAGTTTTCTCCTAGGCTTCGATAGGACTTAACTAAAGGCTTCCAATATAAATCTCGATATGAGTTTGAAAGTTACGCCTCAGAGGCCAGTTGCCCACGTATTGGTAGAGAGAGAATTCAATTCCACCGACTGACGAAATTGGTTTGGTATTTCTAAGCTCAACTTAGGAACTGTATACGATTCACTCAACCCTAAGAGGTTGAAAGACTTCAAAAGCAGGAGCCTTCTGCTAAAATGTGAGTGACTCGTTCCAATTTAATCTTCTCGTAAAGATTTTAATTGCAAAATTTCCACTCATCAATTCCATCAACAGATAATTAATTCATCATTTTAAAGATTCAATAAATCTAAATGTATATAAAGGCTTTTCACGGTATAAATATGTATTCCTATTTGTCATTAATACTTTATCATAAAAAATCATTTAATCGATTAATTTTGATCTAATTTATTTATCGATTGGGATATAAAAACACCTAAATCCTGTTGGTAAAATGACACTTCGCCGCACAATATGCGGTTGAAATGTGCATTTAAAGGTTAACATTACGTTCATGAAATACTATTAAAATATTTTAGATAAATTTGTAGCTAGCTCGCTACACTTTAATTTTAAGTAAATATATTTATTAGGAATGGGATATTACAATCGGGTCTAATGACTTTTTTCCCAGTTAGTTGGCATTAATTATTATTATTAAAAAAAAAAAGATTTAGTATTCAATTACGAGAACGAGTACCCAATTTTAGAGGATGAGTGAGCCCCAGGTCCCTGTGAGCTTCAGAACCCACAGAGTTGACTAATGGAGATATTTATTATTTCCTGAACTTGTTTTAAATAAATATAACCTTATAGTTATAATATTAATTAAAGAGCTCAAAAGTATTTCCCATTTTCCCTCCGGTCGAGTTCTTGTTATCAGCATGTAATGCTGGATTCTTGATTAAAACCATATTTTTGATATCTTTCCCGACGGTTTTACATTACGTTGATATTTAGATTTTTAATTTATTAGAGGGGAGGTGCAAGTTGTGTACCCAGACGTACCTATATTTTTATTCTTATGCGTACTTTTTCTGTTCCTTGTTAAAAATATCAGGAAAAAACTTGTCTTATCAAATTTTTCCGCTGAATTCCTATCCTTTACATACTTTCTCATTATCCGTTCCTATCTCACTGATCGATTATTCAAAGTAAAATATAATTTTGTCTGTCCATCACTCGTTTCACACTCCGTTGTTGTTCCTCAAGGTAGTATCCTCAGTCCCATTCTCTATACAGTCTGTGTAGCTGACATCCAAACTCGTCCTAATATTATCCTCGATGAAACATGTGTGCTCTTGGTGAATAAAAACCCATTAATCGAATCCCAAACCATGAAGAATGGTGTCAAAACTAGAGGATTAAAATATACCCCAACAAAGCTTTCGTCCCAGTATACTTTATTTATATTCCACTTATCCCTGCCAAAAAGGTCCTTTACCTTGAATTAATTCCGGAAAAACTCCTAATCCTCTCACGGTATTAAAAAAAAACAGAATACAAGATGTCGATTCCAACTGTTACAACATTTACTAAACAAACAGTCCAAGATTCTATTCAATTACAAAAGACTGATTTAAATTACTATGATAAGGCTTATACGGAATAGAGCTTTGGGGCTCCACTAAAACCATCGAATTCCTCTCGTATTTAATCCTCAGAATCGAAAACCCTTCCAAAATTAAAAATCATCAATGCTCCTTACTATCTCATAAATGAAATCATTTATAGAATTCCTGAACCAGATGTCAATCCTTTCATAATAAACTTCCTAACCATAAAAAACCACAAGTTTTCAACTTTACTTCTTTTTTTTTATTTCTGCTAATCCTGCGAGGAATCTGGAAGGCCTCTGAGACCTGCTAATGTATTATTATTGTAGGGCTACCAATTTTTATTTTCTTCACCTATCTTTTATGTGGTCATATTTACTAATTGTATTTTAGTTTATATAGAGTTGTAAATTCCAAGAAATGAACTTCTTCTTGGATGTACATGAACTTCTTACTTCTATCCTTTCAAATCTTTCTTCCTACATGAGTATTTTAATATTCATTTATATAAATAATTGATTTTTTAATATTCGCGATTAATGAGATATGCAGATTATTACTGTAATAACTATATACAGATTATACTCAATTACTAGTTGAATCTAGAATCCCAGAACCTGGCAAGACGGTCACTTCTACCTGACACGAAGACCCAGTTGGTTATTCGGGAGGATACACAGAGGGATTGTTTCTATCCCATCCCTTGGGATTCGCCTGACGAACTGCCTCTCTCTCCCTCTCCTCCCCGTGCTTCCGCGGACTAACTCGATTTCGTTGTTAGTGCCGGCGGTTGGGCTCCGGAGAGAACCTCATTAGGTTGGAGTCTAGGCTAGCTTGAGGCCCTTGGTCATTATGTAACTGTTTAGTTCAACAACTGCTCCGATTCGTTTATTGATAACTTTCTCCGTCGGTTCTGAAATTGATTAGAGCCTTAGAAGTAATACGATGGTTTCGCTAACTTCAAGTGTTCGATTGACCATGTAATAACGTTTTTTTCAGTTATTCAACATAACCTAATATGTTTGTATTTGCACTCTCTAAGCAGTAGCAATAAACGTCGCAAATTGATACTGAAGTAAAAAAAAATTTAAATCTTTAAAATATCACTAAAAATTTGACTCTCTCTCCTACCTTATTGACTTTTACATAAAAAAAGTAGTATATATTTTAAATTAGTTAATTCCTTTAAGAGCCTGGGGCAGCTTATTGGATATAGCACAAGATCATTAAATCCAGCCAGAGTTCGAGTCCGGCTTTGGTAAATAATTTATTTTTTTATTACCTTGTCTCTTGGATCATGAGACTCTCCTGGAGCTCATAAAGTATGTACCATTAGTTTGTGTGGGGCTGACCATATGAAGTTACTCAACGTATGGTCAAGAAATCGTCTTACTTAACAAGAAATGAACCTAAGAACCTTATGATGTCCCCTATGTTGCCGATTTGGCCAGAACCAGATACCAATCCTTCCATAATAAACTTCCCAACCACCCAAACCAACTCGTTTCTAACCTGGCTTCTCCTTCACTACCTAATAATCCTCCTAGACGTCTGAAAAGAAGATGGGCTCGAGATCTTCTCCTTTAGAAATGTTTTTGGAGTTCTCTCAATGGGTAGAATCTCCACATGTTTTTATCATGTCATAATATCACTTACAGCTAATTTACTTGATGTGTATATATGTATACAGTTGTAAATATCGATAAATAAATTATTTTAAAAAAAAAAAGAAACTTATGAATTATGGTGTTAATAACCATCTATGAATATAATGTTAGTGTTGGTAAAAAAAGATATGGACGCAAATTGATACTGAAGTAAAAACAAATTCACTAAAAATTTGACTCTCTCATCCTACCTTATTGACTTTTACATAAAAAAAAGTAGTATATATTTTAAATTAGTGAGCTCGTTAGGAGCCTGGGGTAGCTTATTGGATATAGCACAAGATCATTAAATCCAGCCAGAGTTCGAGTTCGGCTGGGGCAAATAATTTATTTTTTTATTACCTTGTCTCTTGGATCAGAGACAATATTAATATATTATATTTTCATCATGTTGAAGCCTCAAGCCGGGTTTGATATGTACTTTTCATTTTAGATCACAATATTATTTATTAATTTATTTTCATAAATAACTCTATTTATTATTACATAAGGTGATAAAAAATTGTATAATGTCTAATGAATTTATAAAGGAAACCCTCAAAATCGGTGGCATAAAATCTATTTCGAATTCATGTGAATATAAAGATAACCTAGGAAAATGTCATTAAATTAGTTGTTTACTGAAAAAAAAAAATGAAAATGTATACCGCTATAACCCATTAATGGGTCAGTGATACAGTACTTATTAAGGAAGTACTGGTTCTTGAACGACGGAGTGCAAGGAGGTGATTGTTCATCACGGTTAGCCGCTAGATTTTTCCCTAATTAAGGGGTACCCACTTTATGAAGCTGGGTGGGCCCCGAATGGCTCCCCAAATCAATAGAGTTGATAGCACAACACCTTTACGCACTAATCTACTCTACTCCCCATAGTTCTTTTACTATTATTTGATTCATTTATTTACTAATGTTTATTTGCAATGCTAATACAATAATTTATCTACCTATTTTATCACTAATGTTATCTATTTTGTTCTTCTGTAATACTTATTTTTGGTATGAATGAATAATGTCATCATTAAGGTCCATTGTTTAATCAGTGATTTAGCAGTATTTTCAGGTAATTCTTGGAAGCTGTTGTTAACATATTCCCTGGATATTAATAAGCCATGTCTTTTCGTATAATGATTTCAAGACTATATAATTAGTAACATGAATACCTAATCCGGGCTGAATAGAGGGAATAAAGCAAGCTCACATAATAAAGTTAACCTTAACTAAAGAACGAGGGAAGTAACCTCAAGTTCCCTGAATGAGGGAATGAGGTCAAATTGTTTGACTGCCTATAATTAATTGCGCTTGTTAGAATTTAACGTGAAATTTTCTAATATTAATTATAAATTTTCATTTATAGCCTAATTGTATGCATTTAATTTTACTCGTATGTAAAGAGATACTTTTCAACCTAGAGAAATGCATTGTTTTAAAACCCGTGAACAATGTGTACTGCTCTTGGGGTAACTTATGAATTATTCAAAATCCGTGATGAGTTTGCAGGAAAGGAGGACACACACAGCACAATTCCTAAGATTGTTGTTTCAGTTTTTCCTCCAGCGTAAACGATTTAATGTTTTAAAATATTTGGCTGTATACTCTTTTATATAATAGTATTTCGTCTTGAATTAGAATGCGCTATTCAGACAACCCGAAAATTTTGAAAAGAGGTGTTAAAAACATTAAAATACCAATAAGTTAAAAAACAAAGTTATATTTATATTGTCTTATCATTTAATAATATTAATTATTAATAATAATAAAGACCTTCCATGAATATTTTTCATCGAAATTTAATCAATTAAATTGAGTAGTAGTAATAAGAATATATTTTTAAATAAATATTATTTATTTTTATTGGTACTACCATTTGAAGTTTTGATTTGTTATCATATTTTGTCAACAAGGTTATAAACCTAATACAAAATTTGGTTTTCGTCTCGATGTTTGAACAATATACGCGTAAATCAAAGTATAAAAATATGGATCTATATAAGTGTAAGGTTTGGTTAATCATAATTTGTTTACTATATTTTATATGACAATGCCTTATACATATTTCAAAAGTGATATAGAACCGTCCCTTCCTGGGGGTCTTAGCAGGGTGGGTCCGGCGGGGAAGGATTGCCCTTTTTTTAATATTATGATATCCTCTTGTGAGATTGTAACATGTCGTACATCGACCAACCTACTCGATATAATTGTCTGTTTGAAAATTCTGATTAGTAAGGCTACCATGGAGGGCGGGAGTGGAGGATTTCATGCCGTGTACGTAATTATTCCTAATTATACCTAATAGTTTAACTAAAATCATATCCAATAAATAAGAGCTTCTCTTTACTTACTTTTTAACAAATTATTTGCATGTATTTATCAATAATACAATGTTTTCATACTGTTCCAGGTAAGTTATACATCATTTCTTCAACTTCACCTTCTTAAACAGGTAATGTTAATAAAAATCATTTATAATTTTTATTTACAGAATTTTTGTTTTAAACAGTTGAAGTTTTGAATTATTTCAAAATGAAGTTTGCTATTTATAATATTTATTGCTTTTAAAATTTATGATAATTACAGATGTACTTGAGTAATTTATTATTTTTAGAAATTTTACATTAAAGTGTTTTAATGTTCAAGTAGCATTTAACATAATATCAAGCATCCTGAAATAGTTAATTTTTTTGTCTCCCATTGCATTTCCTCAGTTATAAAAGATATCCAACGTTATGTTATTATGTTATTTATGTTAAATAATTTCATCAAGTGAAATTTCAAGCGCTCTAAATTTAATATATTTTCATGACTTAAACTGTTGTATTTTAATTTGAGATCAAATTTTAGTATAGATTACATGTTTATGCAACAAAATGATTCAATAAAAGTCCCTAGAATAATACTTTGGTTTAAAATGGTATAAAAAACGTATTATTGTTTTCTTCAGACTTATGAGGCATTAAGCTTGAATGGCGATATGTTAATAATTCTATGATTTAAGTTTTTTTGTTTATTTTATATTAACTACTTATTTAAGGAAACCTTCGTATAACGAATATCCTTCTCTTCCTCCTGAGTGCCCGTCATTTTGAAGTTTAGCTGTAATAATGACAGTATTTGTAAAACTTAAGTATAAATGCACATTATGCAGGATGTGAAAAATTGAAAGATATAAAGCGTTAAAATATACCTTTGAATATAGAGACTGATATATTTCTGACAACACATTTTCATCTGTAATCCAATTTTAAATGTCAACACCCTTTAGTGCCATGTCGGGAATAATTACTGTGTGAAAACAGTATAATGTTCTCCAAACGAAGCAATAAGCGGGGAGTTTTGTCCCGGTAATGGAATTATAATTAATATTTCTGTCAAAGCGCCCGGCTCGAGGGTTTAGGCTAATTCGGGCTTAGCCACGGTATTGTCTCAGCAGTTTTGTTACTGCCCAAGCTTGTTCTGTAACTTGCTCAAATTTATTCCTTCGTTATTGCATTTAAAGTTGTTTGTAGAAAATACTTCATATTCGATTGTTTTCGATCATAAAGGTTTATTATGATTCCAAAACATTATATTAGTCGTAGTGGTGAATACTGGATAAGAAATAAGATAATCAGCAAAATAGAATAATTTTATATAAAAAATTACATTTTTAAGAGCAATGTTATTTATTATTATTATTTATTCGTGCCGACGTTTCGACCTTATTTTCAGGTCTTCATCAGGGCTACAAAACAAAAAAAGATAACCATCAATCAGAGAAACATTAAAATTAAAATAAATAATTTTAATTTAGATAATTTTATTTATTTAAATAAATATTTTTTTATTAAATAAATCAAAACTTGTATCCTTTTTAGTCTCAACACATTTTATTTCAACAGTCCAACGTTTCGGCCATTTGAGCCATTCTCAAGGACATCTTCAATTATAAATTTTTCCTCACATTAAAATTTAAAATTTCTTTTGCAGGTTATTCTGCCCAGGTCATTCATTAATTATAAGTTAAAAACCTATTTTTTAAAATTTAAAATCATAAATATCTAAATCTTCTTATTTTACAATTATCCACCAAATCACTTCCTTGGCGGTAACTTAATGTTAGTGATTTGGTGGATAATTTTTAATAATTAATAAAAAAGAAAACTATTTATTGTAAACCAAAGTTTCGCCCCACTTTGCAGGGCTTCATCAGAGCTAAATGAAAAAACAAGATACACACATTTTAGAATTAATAAAATATTAAAATAAAAAACATTTTAAAACAATTGTTACGTTTATAGAGTATATAAAAACGAATTAATAATAACAGTATAAGGAAGTATACATGTAGATAAACTGGAAGAACGTTACTAATGAATATATCCAGGTGTGATAGAAGTTCTCAAAATCTCAATAGATCTAAAAAAAATAAATTGTTGGAGAGTACTCATTAAAATTTGTTATAAATATGGTAGAGAGGTAGATGTAAAAGGTAGAACACATTGGTGAAGTAGATATATGATATAGGTGAGATGTAGTAATATGTACAAGGGAGATATTAAGATAATTGATGTAAATGGGAATACTGGGAAAGACTGAAAAGAAAGGGGAAAGTCAGGAAACGAAAAAGGGTCCCTACTTCCTGGGAAGGGAATGAAACATCTAATATTACAATAGGTAATATTAGATATGTATATAGATAGATAAAATACTATTTATTTACATACGTACTACACTGCAATATATACAATACTGTACCAGAATTCACCACACTATGAAATTCAATTTACTAATACAGGTTAGCAACACAGCAGGTACAAATATGCTCAAAAATCTGGGAAAATCTGTTTACTTTATATGTGCGAGCGGACGTTGCAGCCAAGCAATCACTTGCTCTTCCATGTTAGTACATGGCCGTTCTGATGCCACAAGAAATAAGTCTTCCTCCGAAATATGAAATATCATGTCGTTGATTATCAATGTGGAAAGAAAATACGCCAAGGAAATTAAAAACTAAATGATGGACCACATCAAATCGTTCCGAATGCAGTGAAGAGGTTACGATAGCTAGATTGAGAAGTGGACATGGGTAAGGATTTTGGAGGGAAAGGACGTATATTTATTTCGGACTAAATCTGCAACGTATGGGATGTTGAGGTCTTCATGGATGAGTTTGTTTTTGTGGAAAGTTTAGAGTGTATGTCAAATAGGTGTTGTTGTAATCAGTTTCTTATTTATATTGCAGTTTTTTGCCATTTTAGTCCAGTATGGGGATTCTAAGTAACTCTCTTACCATGAAGGAGTGTTTAATAGCGAATCTGTTCAACAGGTGTTAATGGGATATTAAAAAAAGATAGTGTAGGGGAGGAGAGTTTATGACGGAGATTAAAGGTGATCTGAGTAGGCTAGGTTATTATTTACTTTATAGATTCTATCAGAGAGATAGGAACGAAAAGAAATTTGTTGGGGGAAGGAATTGTATATAGAGCAGTCCTGGATGCCAGACTCCGTCAAAAGCGATTTCAACGACTCCTGAGTGAAGATATGGCATCCACCATACGATGACACTGTTATATAGTAGAATGGGATGTTCTAAATCTATAGAATGCTTTCTTTTTTCAGTTTCCTTTTAGAGGATAGGAAACGGGAAATTCAGTGAGCAAGGCGCTATTACTCTCTTCTGGACCCGGGTTCCATCAGTGATTTATTTATTGTATCACTTTTGCAGTGAGTCAACCGTGTGGGTTCGGATGCTCCCTTGTAGTACACCCAGCCTTAATAAATTGGGTACCCTCAATTTAAAAAAAATCTGGTGGTTGAGCGTGACCATGGACAAATCAACTCCTGGAACAACTATTGTTCAAGAAACAGTACTTCCTCACAAAGGATTGGAACAATGGTATATCCCAGAGATTCGTTGAAGATCATCCCAAGATTTTCTCTTGTGTGAGCGAACCTCGTTTCTATATACCCTAGTATTAGGCTAGCGTACATACGAAATGCGGTGCGCCTTTCCTAGCACCGGCACTTCTAATATAAAGACCGAGTCTTGTAGAAGTCTCTCTCATCCTCCATGCGGACACACGCGTTAGCCTTACACGCCTTAGAGAATATTTTTTAGGATATCCGTTTTCAGGTATTTTTCTCTTGGTCTCATTTTACTAGGTTTTCTGTTTATAAACAGATGAATTTTCCTGTCCTTTCCAAATTTCACTATTCAAATATCAGTCTTTATTAATTTTCTATTTCCTTCATATCCGATATTATTGAATCTAAATATCATTCCTGAACAGCATAAAGTAAAACTTTAATCAGATCTACTGAATTATTGGAGAAACATTTCGTTGTCTCTGCGTTTTCATAATGATTTCATTAAATCGAGGTAAGGTAGAAATAAAAATTCAAATAAAAAAATGGTCACGTTTCACTGATTTATGTTTTGGTTGTTCCACAACTGCTTAAGCTCAACGCTGGAAGCTGTAAAACGGAATATAAATTTAATTATTGTAATTTTATTATGGCGCTTTAGTTAAAATGAATGTCATGGTGCGCCCTGAGGATAGGAACCCATTAAATCAAAATTTACTTTTCTGATGGCCAGTAATGGAGACAAAATTAAACCTATCTACTTTCAATAAGAACGACCGTTGCGTTTTATTAATATTTAACTTAATTATTTTTTAAGAGTATCATTTGTTTTATTGTAGGAATAAAATCATTTATATCGCTGATTAATTTATAATAAGTTACTTAACTTGAATAATATATACAGTATTTTGAAAACGTCCTACTACTTAATTAAAAAGTATATTTGGAAGAATTTTAACCTATTAACGTTAAAATTAATATTGAAGTAAAATATTAAACAGTTTAAGTATTAAATTATGAAACTAAAAAAGCTAAAAAAAAATTTTATAATATCAAGATAATAATCCTTTTAGTACTTCTTCCTCAACTCTTTATTTCATTGTTTCTAGCTTGTTCATCAATTGTTTTCAGATATCTTTATTACTTTTTTTAAAGTAACTTCCTTTATCCATTGTTTTTGCTACTTCGTCAAAATTACAATGCCTGAAATTTAAATATTATTTTCTATTAGCATAATTTATTCAAATCTCTTAATTATCTTTTTTTTTCACTTTTTTTGTTTGTTGACTTTCTATCTTGCCTTAGTATTACTGTTGGAAAAAGGCGGATTCAAATAGTCCTTTCTACATATAATATTGTTTTATTTTCCTAACCACTAAATTGTGGTATTTTTTAGAATTTGAGTATTTCAATCTAAAATAGAAATAAAAATTCATTAAATTATA
>NW_027109621.1:279995-287104 GCF_000696795.3 Halyomorpha halys
TATATAACTTAATGTTATATATATATATTTATGAAGTGGCTTTATCCTTCCTAGCGTTGTATTTCCTGGCATCCTTTATCTTCCAAGTCATCTAATCTCACCGTCCTTTATACATCTCCGAGCTCCTTCAATTCAAATCCTCTATTCGTTCCTGCAATACCCGTTTATGGTCTTCAGATTTATACACAAGGGCCCACCGAACCGCTGCTTTCGATAGAGCGTTCATTATCCCAGCCTCATCCTTATGGAACTCCATCCCTTCCAACATCCGTCGCTCCAATACCCTCCCTACTTTTAAATCCCGCCTGTTCAATCATTTCTTATCCATTCAGACCCCATAAAATTGTAAATTAATATAATTGTAAATATGTATGTTAACTATTATATCATTCTTAATTATTTTACATCGTTTTCTTTTCTATTTTTTATTTATCCATTTTTTTTATTGTACAACTGATAAAAGTGAGAAAGTAACCTATAATTATTTTTTATAATGACTGTTTATATTTCTTTGTATTTTTTTGATTAAGTATCTCTGAGGCTTCTCATCTATTTATTTCTCTGTATTATTCTAAAGGGACTCAGAATAAATAAAATATTATTATTATTATATAAGAGCTTTGAATAGGGAGTACTGTTTCTTGACTTCTTTTGTTAACCGTTAGTCAGGAATAAGATGATGCGGTTAGTATTCACGTTCAACCAGGATTTTCTCCTAATATACTGAAGGGTCTGGTTCCCACTGTATAGAATCAGGGTTACTTAAGTGTTAAATCTATTCACTATAAATAAGATAAGAAATGAATTACCTAACGCAGCTTGTCTCGAATATAAATCCTAAATACTATCTATTGAGAATGCTGGATTGAAAAGGCGTTTTGTTTAGTTAAATATAGAAATGAAATAATAACTGGTCATTAGTGACTCAAAGATATAGAGGTTTGAAACTTTTAGGATCGCTGGTTGCATCTACCCCCCAGCCTTAATTAAACACTACAGTTGTTAGGCCTCGGTGCATATACTCCAGTGGGACGACATTGAAAGTAGTCGAACAAATAACATGAATAGGATGGCATTTGACTTTCTCCTTTATGAACACTTAGCACTGGCCCATAACAAGCAAGAAGAAAAAAAATACGGGAGAAGATTTCTTAGTATTCTGGATATCAAAGCATGAAAAGGATGATTTTACCCTCAAACAGCATGGTTTCCTCTCCTCTAAGCTATGGTAAAAGTAAATATGAAGCATATAAAAAGAAGGCGGAAAATAAGTATCCGAGAGTTGGAGGACCAAGAGGACAATCCTTGAAGAAGAGTAGCTGATCTGAGAGTGTAGTCCTGGAAGGAGAGAGTACATCCGAAGCTGTGGACTGGATAAGTTTAAACCATGATGGTTGCTACTCAAATAACAGTACTATAATACTATTGTAGCAACCATATTCAATACTGAAGTCAACAGAATAAAAATGTCCCTGTATTCTCAGTTTCATATATATATATATATATATCGGTATGAAATTTATAACCTATGGGAATTTGCCCGTATACTCCGTTAAATAGGAATATGGTCTGTCTCTAAACATCCGAAATGGGCCTATTGTTAACTTAAGCCCCAACACTAGATATGATGATACCCTCCAAGCCCCTTGATACTATAGCTAAGTAAGTTGGTGAACCCGATACCTCTAGCAAAGATATTCAATGTTTTAGTAACTCAATTAATTTTTCATACCATGGCAGAAGTGTATGTGGTATCTAGGATTTGATTTAGATTGATAAATAATACAGTCTTCGTTTGATTGACTGTGAGGAAGTACTCTGGTGACAACTGATGATACTATGCAGACTTCAAAACGGATAAATAATGATTAATTCTTAATTATTATTAACATTAACCAAGAAAATTAAATTTTATGATTGTTCGTCAATATTTGGATTTTACTCCCTTTTAGTTTTATTTTAAATAGTTAGGGTTATATTACATCTTCTTACTTGTTTACTTTAGAAAACCTACGCGTACGAATAGTTGTGATTAATCAATGTTAAGTTAAGTTAAATTTCAAACCCTTTATCCTTCATGGGTTGTTACAGTTTTAACTTTCCTGTATTTTTGAACCAACGGTTAGTGCTTGTAAACATCTAAACGGCATTTGTCAAACCGTTTTTTTTTTTGTTATTTTTTTATTTGAAGGAATGTTACTTTTAAATAAAATAGTACCAACATCATACGTAATTATTTCCAACGATAAAAGTAACAGTTAACAATAATCGTGCTGCTTGTGCAGTTTCAGTCTTTTTATTGATACAGTATGTCACAAAAACATAAAAAGTTAATAGAAGTTAACTATATATAACTATAGCCCGTAAATTTCTAAAATCCAAACTTTGGAAATATCATATTTTAATAGATCTTTAATAAACAAATTAATAATTAATTAGCTATTCAATTTGTTTCTATATAGTCATATTATAAACGAAATCCCTCTTGATTAGGGAGCGAAGAAGCCCTTGGTAGGTAAGGAAGACACCGTTGGAGGACTGATTGTGGTTTTCAACGTTTGAACTGATCTTCTTAACTTCATTAGTGTCTTCTTAACTTCAAGAACAAATACTAATGATACAATTAGTTATAAATATTTCCTTCCTAGAAGTCATGCACAACTCTAGGTAATTTAAAAGAAAAAAAACAAAGGAATAATTTAGTTAAACATTATAATTTATTTGGTTTATAAAAAATGTCTTTCCTGTCCTAGAAGTATATTATGATAGTTAACAATAATAAATATAAGACTCTCTGTGTGTTAATAAAAAAGCTATTTATGATTTCACTGCAAGTATCTACTTACAAGCATAATATATTTCTGTTATTTACTAAACTGTGCTAAATGAATATTACCTATAAAAATGGAATATTAAATGGGTATAATCAAAGTAAATACTGTGTAAAACATCTAAAAAATAACACTATTAATAAATATGAGACCAGATTGTAACTAAAAAATACAACACTTCATTATCATAATTCGAAAACATTTAATAAATACGTGTAGATCGGTATATTGCTTCGTTGGAACATATTTACTTATGTCGAAAGGCGTAATAAGAAGTGTGAAGTGTAATTAAAGTAAACAAAACCTCATTCAAACTGTTCAAACTTATTTTTTATTTATATATAAGAAGATGGTCAGGGTTGCGGTCAAAAGAGAAACAAAAATAGTTTACAACTATTTATTTTCCAACACAAAATGTTATTTATTTTCTAACACAACTTATTTTTTATTGTTTGAAGAGTTTCGGATGAATATTATATATAAATATATAGGATTAATATTATTGAAGGTGGTATATAGTGGATTTACTTATCAATGCTAGTGTTACATATAATGTATCCATTTAGTGGTGTATACATAGACGAAATTCAATATTTAAGCAATATAAAAAAATATTTTTGATAGTAAAAAAATTATAAGAAATATCAATTTCTATTGTATATAAGTATTCTATTGTATATAAGAAATATCTGAACTATTGTATATAAAGAGAAAGCATAAATAAATAAAAACGTTTTATTTAGATTTTAGAACGAACTTAATATTATGTAAGAAAATGTGTTGGAAGTAAGGTGGCGTTGCTTCGTAACTCTCCTTATGACAAATCTTGTATGAAGGAGTATAAAGAAGGGAGTATGCTGCCAGGAAAAGTGAAGGCAAAATATAGAAATTAAGATGAACTCCAGAGGAAATGTTTTTACTTCAATTTGATTTAAACAAAAGTAGGATATGCCATCCTCTCCCCTGCAGTCAGTAATAGATATTAGGAAATCAACATTTTCCAAACTTCCTTGTGCTTCGTAAAAAAACCAAAAAAAAAAAACTGCTTGATTGTCAGGTTTGTCGTTTCAGTAGTTGGTGAAATGTTATTTATGTTCTATAGAGGCCTAATTCCTTTCAGTCTCAATAAAAACGATTTTTTGAGCCCTAACTCAGTCAAATATTGAATTAATCAACTTTATCAGTATCAGTGCATTTTACCTTATTAAATACAAATTCCGGGTCTTAGTTATATATAATTAATTCCAGTTTGGTTTTCCGTTTATATAGTATATATATATATATATATATATATATATATATATATATACATACAGGTATATGGTGTATGGTTGTTGTAAAAGTGATGGTTTAAATGTTTCACAAATTATTGTTGAGGGGCCTCATCCACGAATTCACTCAGGGATTCGGCAATTCGTTCTACGCCTCTATGGAACATCAAATTTATTTAGATATCTTTTAAAATTTATGTTATCAGTAAATTCTTGCGTTTGATTTTTTTTTCGATTTTACTGAATAGCTGTTGAACATAACCTTACTGAGCCGTGGTATTGAATATTATTTTTTCTTCAACGTGTACGTTAAGAATTTATATAAATTTTATTCATTTGTGTAGGCTAAGATTTTAGAATATTGAAATCAGAAGTACTTTTTTTAATAATAGATTTTATGTCAGTTAAAAATAAATTTTCCTCATTAATCCAGTAAATCTCTGAAATCAAAAGTTGAGACACTCATAAACATATAACTATTCATTTTTCCTGATTTTATTAAACAACTATCTTTCTCAGTCGTGTTTTTGCATACTATTTGTCCTTCAATTTATTCAAGTTTTTTAGATAAATTTTATTTATTAATCTAGATGGTCTTTTAAATACTATGGTGTGCACGAATAGAGAAAAATGTTGTACAACAAAAAAAAAAGCTGTTGTATTGATAACTTACTGATTTGTGTTGATATTCGCTTTCTTTTTCTTAAGTATATGTTCGAATGTATTGGAGTGATGTACAATCACTATTCGCTGTGTATTTTTTTTAACTGTTGATTTGAATGCTGTACATTTATGTAGTAATTTCTTTTTTTCTATGTTTATGCCTGAATCGACGAAATATTGATTGCTCAGTTATTTACTGGTATTATAGAGACTCAAATAATTTTTTAATCTCCCAGGTATAGCATGTAATGACTCTATGTAATAATAACAAAATCTTGCGTTATGTTAAGCATAAACTAACTAATATATTTTTAGTGTAACTATAAAAGATTAGAGATAATATAAAATAATATTTAGTAAACTTAAATGTATAAATATATTTGGATTCATTTTTTATGAAACTTATGTTTATATTTAGTTTTCAGATATTTTTGATAATAATTTTCGTTTTTGAAATTGTGTTAGAAATATATAGATGTTTTTCTAAAATGTATAGTCTCTTAATTATTTATTTAACGCTGAACTATTGTAATGTTATTATTGAGTATAAAAAGATTGATTTTATGGAACTAGTCATCCTGTTACCTGAAAAGCTAATTTATTGAAATATTGTAAATTGTTTTATTTGTGACAGTGATACTACTGCGTTCAACTTATGTGTTATTTATAAGGAAAATCAGCTTGGAAAATAAATAATATTATATATAATAATTAAACTTTTATCATGTTCTGTTCTCGTGTATTGTCAGAGGATAAGGGAAACTCTGAAAATCGTTTTGACACGTTAAGCGTTTACAGAAGTGGAATACCGCTGAGCGTTGTGGGACTTTGCCTTAAACTCAACCCAGTTACAGGAAAAACTTTACCAACAACTGTCCCGAAGCAACTTTAAAAACATCCCTCCATCTTCTCCATCCCTACCTGCTTCAGCTCGTACTAAAGACCATTAAAAGGACGAGAAGGGCTCAAGGTACACTCGCTCTAGAATACAAACCCCCTCTTTAACTCAGTCCCCTTTTTATTATACATTTTTCTCAAAATATTTAAAAGTATTTAATGTAAAGTCGAAGAAGGGTTAGGAAAAGAGGTACTTTTTATGAAAACTTTTATATTACTGGAATGATTATGGAATATTTTCAAAAACTCGAACTTGGTAATCTGCAACTACTACTTGGGATAATAACTAGTTAATGTTATTGGAAATCAACTTCCTGCATTTCTTTACTTTTTCACAATTTATAGTAGTTATACTCAATAATGATTATTTATTTAAATATGATTAAATATTTAAATTGCCTGTAGATTTACAATGAAGGAGCCGATCATAATATAATAATTATAATTGTGTTATATATTTTGCATTTTTTTTATATACTCGTATATATGTTTTTATACTTTAATTGTAATTTTATATTACTTATATAGGGGATATTTCTTCATAAACACGTATACATGACTGTTTTAGAACATTCTATTATATTAATTTTTCGCATTTAGTACTCATTTGTATAAATTATTTCTCTACTTTTTAACTATTTATTCTAACTATATTTGAATTTTTTTTAATTATAAAATTGTTTAAATGTTTATGTATGTAGTAGGTTCTTATATAATTATTATTATTGTAATTTATATTTATTTTGCTATTATACTGATATGAAGTGACTTTCTGCTTCTTTGCTGAGGCAATATCTCCTTGATGTTTTTATTTTCCGAGTTTTTAAAACCTGAAAACTATCAACATAATTAAACTCCATTCTCTTCGTTCACCTATCCATCCATTAAGTATATTATCCCAAACGATTAATTTATATATAATCTCTATAAAACCGCCTGTTTTTTAAGGAAAACTTTAGTCATTCGTTCAATCTCTTTCTGGAATTCTCTTCCTATCTCTATTTCCCAGTTCGCCTCTTTCCCTTAAACGCTAATTCCTTTTACTACAATATAATCAATCGAATAGGTATCGATGTAAATAATAGGTATAACTAAAGTTTTATTTACTGTGGTAAAATATATATATATCTGCTATAATTCCCTTAATGATGCTAACATTTGTCTAATAGAAGCCTGTTATCGGATTTTGGCGCCCTAATATTTTGGTAATTAGTAAGTGTCAATTATAGTCCTAAGTAGATCAAGTATTACTATCGGTAATGATTCTTATTTAAGATTGATTCCGTTAGTATTTCTGTAACAACCGCACTTTAACTGCTAAGACTACGATTGAACCAAACCGAGGAGAAACCAAATGATAAATCTTTAGTTTCGACTCGAACCTGTGGTTAGATAGCGTAAACTTCTCTCTCTCTCTCTCTCTCTCTCTCTCTCTCTCTCTCTCTCT
>NW_027109621.1:287154-303022 GCF_000696795.3 Halyomorpha halys
TCTCTCTCTCTCTCTCTCTCTCTCTCTCTCTCTTCCTCCCTCCCTCTCTCTCCCTCACTCATTATTTTTCACTTATTTCAGCCCTTTAAAATTTTGGTTGGCAAAGGCTTGACAGTAAACCTAATAATTTTAACTTCATAGACTGTGTTTTTTTTTAGATAAATTATCAGAAAGTAAGTGAGTGACTGGCATTCGTTTTTTTTTTTAGAATAAAGATAAAGATATAGTTATTCTATCTTTGTTAGTCTTAATACGATTTAGCTAAAGTTTTTCGTAAGTTTTAAGATTGATTTTTTAAACCATTTAGGGTCCGAAACCCAACGTATTTGACATTTAAAGGAAAAGAAATATCAGTATTAATTTCAGCTTCATAGACATTTTCGTTTTACAATGATCAATACAACGGTGAGTAGTAATACCAACGAAAGACGGGTTTTATTATATAGATGTTCAGACAAATCTATATGCATACATGTATATTATGCATGTGTTATCTTGTAGGGGTAGGTAAATTTCTTTTACCTTTTGTAGAAAAGGGACCGAAAACCCTTTGGACAGACGCTGTTAGATTTGACCCAGGTTCATCTCCTTGGCAGTGTTCTCACGTTCCCAGCCCCGGCGATAGGCTTCCTCCCTGGCTCTCTTTTCCATTTTCTTGTCCTCTCTCCTTTCCATCACCTTATATTGTTAGCCTTTGGAGTCCTTGAATGAAGTGGACAGCCCCTTTTCCCTCCTAGTCGCTTAGAATTAACCTCTCAATTCAATAAATTAATCGAGCTTTCTTCATATTAATGTTAACTTTATATTTGGTTGTAAATATAACGTTTTTGAAGAACTTCATAAAACTACCCTACTAGAATGGCCTATAACTCAAGCTAAGTTGATTGATTAAGTGAAATAAAGCAATTACTTATAATTTATTTCAGTATACAACAAGATGAAAGTGTCTTTTTGTAGATGACTTACATTTATTTATAAGTCATCCCCTTGTACTCCATTTAATCATGTGAACTGGCGCCCAAATTTCTAAACTGAACTACAATCGGGCTTTCCGTGAATAAATAGGATCGTGTGTATTGCTATCATCGTGCCTAACTCAGTTTTATTACATTCACTTACGTTTTTATAACTATATACAGGTAGGAAAAGTAATACAATAGTGAAAAATTTAGATTATTAGTTTTCAATGAAAATAAATGTTTTATAAGGTAACATTGGTTCGTTATAAACTAATTTATTTTGAATTAAACAAAGCCAAAACTAAATATTGTGAACATACTATACAAGTACATTACCTTCCAATCTTTGTTTTTATTACTATTTAATATGTTCATTAAACAGGATTTGATTAGCGGTTACACAAATGACACTTAGTAATAACAAGTAGACGTTGTTGACCGGACACATAATATTCATTACAATAGCTGAAGTGTTATAACAGTTACGGTCCCTATAAAGATAAGTGAAGTGGACATGAAAGCAGTGGCAGTGCACTTATTAACAGTTATGGGCTTCAGAATAGCTCACGCGACGTGAATGTTAGAAATGAGTAGTGGGCTGAGTCCTGAACCTTGAGGAATGCCCGGTTTAAAATCTGTCGACATGTGAACACTGAAGTCTCTTTGTGCGATTCGAAATCTTCTATTTATATAACATGGAGTGAAATGTTGTAGGATTTAGCAGCAAAAATCTATCCTATTACTTTTAAATTTGCAGATTCTGTTTAGAATAAAGGAACTTACTTCAAATGAAATTAATGTAGTAAGTAAATTGAGAAGAGTAAATATAAAATAAATAATAAATTTTAACTATTTAAAATTGATTAAAAAAAACATACTTTTCATATTTAAATCTTCATCTCTCACTTTTAAATGAGTTTTATATTTCGACTTAGGTTTTCAACGCATATTAGCTGATATTGTGTTCTATTACAGTTTTAACTAGAAACTTTCTTAATTTCACAGTAACTTGTATTTATAACCGTAGATTGTATAAAATGTTGCCAATTGAAACGTAATGTACAACAAAGCTTCGCCATGAAAAAGCCACACCAGCATAAGTCTATTAGTATGATTTCTTTTATATAAATAAATCCCTACTATCCACTTTACCCAACCAGTCTGAAATTCCACAATAAATATCTTACCTTTTGAGCAACTTAAAAGATCCTTTAAGTCTCCAAGTTGGCAAACCGAATTCGAAATTTCAGGACGGTCTCCCTCGCTACGCGTTATTTAGTGCAGTCTCCACTCAGTATAACCAATTTATTGGTTCAGATTTGTTTAATTAATTTTTTTTGTTAGGAGAAATAACTATTTATTACTAACGGACGTTACGCCCCATTTTTTAGGGCTTTACCAGAGCTAAATGAAAACAAGATACAGGACCTTGTACGATAAGACCATAAGAATATACCTTTATTCCACCAGAACATTATTTTTATTAATAAATAGGCTGACTATTCCTTGTTCTCAATCCTGACATAATATCTGAAATCATATTATCAATTGCTATTTCACTCGCCTTCAGTTACCGTTGAACAAAAACCTAACCATTTTCTTCCTTTTTTTGACCTTCTTATCATAAGCAATTTGGATGATTCTTATCTACTTATTCTGGTTGAATCGTTGAATGTTTCTCATAACATTCATATCACCAAAACATAAATGTCACTAAAAACCTCATTCATCGACCCCATTCTTTATCATACCCCCATTACGACCAAGCTAATAAACAAATTATTAAACAAATCCTACTTACAAATAAAATTCATAATTTACGTTACACAGCAACTCTTAGTTCTACTTTCCCCAAAACACTTAACTTATTCCAACCCTTTTCTTGTACAAATCCCTTCCTTTCATTCCGATTGCGTTTGATAATATAAATAAATCTCTACAATCCACTTTACCCATCTTGCGCCTTAGTCTAAAATACTAAAATGAATTTCTTACCTATTCAGCAACTTAAACTATTCAGCGTTCAACGCAATTTTCTGGATTCCCTTTTCTTCACCTAAGTACAGTACACTGTTTCCTTTATCGGTGAAATCAAAAAACCACCTTAAAACCCTTATTTCCTAAAACAAAACTATCAAGCTTTGTTTTATGTCATTATACCTCAGATGTAAATATAACATAATGCTAACTCGACTTAATTTTATTGTTTAGAAAACTACACGCCACCTGATTAGTATAGCTTAGTAAATTGGTAAACACCATTGGAAAGGATATTCGATCCGTAATTATAAAAATTATATCTAGAAAAATATAGAAATGGGATCTATGGTATCTAGTTCTTGGACTAAATATATTAGTAATACCTACTAATACATAGAACTAAGAGTTGTAGGTCGGTTCCGTTTAGAAATCGATAGAGATATATAATATAAACTGAAGTTGAAATACATTAATAAATAATAATATGCAGTTTCTGCAAACCTTAACAGAGGTTACATGGCTGTTACCTTAAAACATAGCACTATAATCTCTCCGCCCTTATCCTCATTTTTCGTCATTTTATACGAGGAGAAGATGGTTTGGGGGTGCGGTCAAAATAAAACACAAATAAGCTGAAGTAACTTATTTAATCGTGCCTATGTTTCGGCGAGAATTTCTAGCCTTCATCAAGGCTAAGAATAGAACAAGATAACAACCAATGAATATAGAAAAAAAATGTATAAACATAATGACATAAAGTAAATAATTGTACAGAATGGAATAATAAAATAAAGTGACGGCAGAACTGGAAAATAAAATGTATACATAGGTAATTGAATAAGTAGGTAAAATAACATAATTAAGGAAATAAAATAATATGTATATATTTTATTTTCCACTTCTTTCATCACTTTACTTTATTAATTCCATTTTGTAAAATTATTTACTTTATGTCATTCTCTTTATATTTTATTTTTTTTATTTTCTGTATTTATTGGTAGTTATCTTGTTCTATTCTTAGACCAGATGAAAGCTAGAAATTCAGGCCGAAACGTTGGAACGATTAAATAAGTTACTTCAACTTATTTGTGTTTTATTTTGACCCCACTCCCCAACCATCTTCTCCAGTCAAGCCTCAAGTCATCCACGTTCAACTATCTATCATGATTATTCCTATTTTATTATCCTATATTATTCCTTTATTTATTTAGAACTTATGAATGAAAAAGTCCTTTATTTATCTAGATTTATCTATCCGCTTTATCTTTTATTGCACCATACACATTATTTTCTCTCTCACTCTTTTTTCTTTATAATTTTTATTATCTATTACTCCTACATATTATTATTTACTAGCCATGACTCCTGTAGTATAATTGTAATTGTTGTATTTTTATTACTTTGTACTCTATTCATTTATATGAATATTTGGCCGAAACTTTGGCACTATTGAATAAGGTTTTATTTATTCGTTTTATCCCCCCTCACCATCTCCTCATTTAATAATATTCTAAAGTTCACTTACATTTTGTATTACCCACGCCAATCAGGAACCAAATGTTCACCATTCCCAAAAAAACTTCGACTTCTAGCAAAATTATATTTAAAAAATCTATATAATCCTTTCTGCAAAAAAAAAGAGAAAAAAATTATATTAAAGTCCTATACTAAGTAAAGTTTTAAATCTGGTATTGGTAAAATTAAAACTAAAATGGTAAAAAAAAACTCATAAGGATATAAAATATAAACTGAATTATCTGAATATAAACAACCATCGTTATCAAATAATATTATGTACAAAAGTACGCTAAATAGTATGAATATAATCTTATATGAAGTTGTATAATTTACAAAACTTTAATCTGTTGTAATTTATTCTTTTAGCATAAACGTGTTTTTGTTTTATAGTTCGTACATTTAATATTATCTTCATTGTAATTTTAATAAAACAGTAGAACCTCCAGAGATCTTGTATTTCGAATGTGGGTGTAAGTGCTGCGTAAACAGGAAAGAATGTCTAGAATCTCTGGCAGAAGAGAATGTTTCTATTTATAACGAAAAGGGACCGAGGACCCTTTATTTTATCTTTTATTACTTAGCTTAGTAATATCCTGCAAATATATTACTCCTCAGATCTTACTAAGTTCATATTATTGGTCTAGTAAGACCGAGTGCTCGTATTGTTTTGCATATGACAAGTGTGTATGTATCACTTCAAAAGGTTTATTTCATTCATTGAAACGTATTAGTATTTGTTTAATCTTCTACAAAATAACATTTATTAAATAATGATGTCGTAAAAGTTGTAATCCTACAATTATTTTCTTTCTTAACAATTATTGAAATGACTATTGCCTTTTATTCGTACAATCGGCTTATCGTAAAATGGAATTCTGAATAGTTAAGCTACTTCTGTTATGGATTTAATTATATACTGAAGTGTATACATTTTTTAAAAGTATTAAAAATAATACAGTACAGTATTAATTACAAAGATATATAAATATATATATTATTATTATTATTCGGTTTGTCTAGCTATTGCGGGTTGAATATATGAGGTGGGGGAGTCCAACCACCTTCTTATTTTGTTTATTTATTTATTTTATCTTTCCAAATACTTAAAACCTTTCGCACTATACGTGCTGTGTCTAAGAAAATCGACTGTTGAGCCTCTCTTAGTACATCAACAGGCACTCCCAAAGCATTCACGCCTACCACAGTCAATTTTGGTACGAGGCCATTGGTGGATATTATGATTGGAGCTGTGATAACTCCCTCCAAATGATACAGTTCCTTCAATTCAATAGCCATTTCCTGATATTTCCTTAGTTTTTCTCCCACAGTAGAGCTTATATTATTATCGTTTGGGATTCCGACATCAATAAGTTCCGCTTTCTTTTCTTCTTAGATCAATAAGGAGGATACCTGGTTTATTATGGCGTACTGTATGGTCCGTGATTATTTATTCATCCCATTAGAGCTTGAAAGGACCTTTTTGGAGGAGTCTATTTCGGTGGTACTTGTAGTATGGGCTCTTATTTTCAATTAAGTTGTACTTTATCGCCAGTTCCTGATGCAAAATTTTGGCCACATTGTTGTGCCTTTGTAAATATTCAGTACCAGCTAACATTCCACATCCACCCGAGATATGTTGGATTGATTCCAGCGCTACCGAGCATAATCGACACTTATCCGATGCTTTTGCGTCTTTTAGCACATGCTTCCTATATGATCTGGTGGAAATAACCTGATCCTAGATTGCAACCACGAATCCCTCTGTCTCTGAGAATAGCCTTCCAGCTGTTAGCCATTCAACTGATCTTTCTTTGGCTATGGAGGCTTCGTTCAGTTGGCTGTAGAATCTCCCATGTAGAGACTTGCTTTTCCATTTCGCCAGTCATTTCTGAAACAATGTTCAGTTCATCTGCTTTGCTCAGATTCAGTGCAGTCAGTCCATTATTATTATTATTATTAATTCTTAAATTGAGAACTGGATTTATAATCCTTATGGCAATATGTATAATGAGGAGGTTTTAAATAAATTATTTTAATAAACAAATCTTCTGAACATGAATACTACATAAATACATAATTTGCGTGATATTCAAAATTATTAGTGAAATTCAGCAAACTTTATTTTTGTTCATAATAAAAACCCATTATTTTTTAACCCAATAAATTCCGAGATATAAACAAAAATTTACCCCAAACACGACGGACAAGCCCCTGGGCTTTTTTCGCACTCTATATACTAATATTACTAAACAATATATAAGAGGTGACTACTTTATTTTTCTATGTTAGGATTTGGTGTTTAATTTGACTTGACTATTATTTATCCTCTCCATATCTCAAGAACTATATGGTTTAGGAATAAATGTTATACAATCATAAATTTCTTAAGAATAAATTTTTCACCAAGTATTCGACAAAGAAACATCAAACTGACGGTTTTTCACATTCCTCTCTTTATGGGACTAAATAATATAGGCTTTATTTTTTGAATATTTTTGGATTTTTTTTTGTGTGTCTAATTTGACTGGGATATTTAACATTTTAACACAATTAAGTCAACTACTGTAAAATTATTTACAACTATTCCATATGGTTAATAATTTTTTTGACCCGTAATTACATCTTAATCGAACAAATCTTACAACCGTATGAGGGGTTTTTATGCAATTATTTATTCCTGTTGTTTGTTGTTTTTTTAGAGTAAAAAAATCAATTAAGTGTTTTCTATCGTTGAAAACATTTTCTTTTTTCGTTTAGCATTTCAAATGCTTATAAAATAAGGTGTGAGTGGTAAGGCACGATGCAACTAACTCCAAGAACCCGGTTTCAAATCCAGCTGATCAATAAATTGTTTTCTGTTACACTGTAGTCGTGAGTCAACCCTGTGGGTTATGGAGCACTTATGGTATCCATTCAACCTCATAAATTGGGTACCCTTAATTGGGTAAAAATTTATCGGTCGAGCGTGTCTAAATCACCTCCTTGCACAACCGTAGGTCTAATGGGTTCATGGGTTGTAGCGATACAGAGTATAATTTATTTTTTAAATTAACTATATAATCGATATCACAACTTTATTTTATTGATTAGTTATAGTAATAGTTATTTATTTCAACTAAATGTCATAAATTTTTTTTTTTTTTTTTGGCCAAGACTCCCATTGGAGTCCTATACTGCCTAACCATGGTCGGGGGTCAAAGTTCTTCATTTTGTGGGACCGCCACTCAATGAAAAAAGTCAACGTCCCAGGCCGGATTCGAACCGGCACCGCCAATAGACATCAAATTGGTAAGATGTCTTAACCAGTGACCTACGGGCGGCCCCATAAAATATTGAATATTGTAAAGTAATTCATGATTACCTAACATAATCCTAATTACAAATTAAAATATATTTATTTGATTTTATATTTATTTTACTTTATATTTATTTTGGTGTATATTGATCATTACAAAACCACTTAGTCATTGCCTGTATTGTTGCTATGTTTTAAAATTAATCATTAGTTAGAAGTAATTTAGTTGTAAAACGCTAATTCATCTGAAAGATCCATATATGACCCTTTCATCAGTATCTTGTCATCTAGAATTGGAAATTTGGCCATATTATTTAAGTTATTAAGTTAATTGAAAACTTTTATTCTCCACAGTAAACTTAATTGTGGGATAAGCTCCCTCTCTCAACACTATCGTAGGATCTAGAGTTAAAACCAAGCTAGATCGTGTGGGGAAGCCAAACTGGTTACTTAAGGGTTTCCAATTTCCTTTAATTTACACTTTTGTCTTTCACCCACTATTATATTCAATTTCATGGAATCAGCAGCGCTTTCCGAAATTTCTTAAAAATGATCAATTTTATTAAAAATTACTATTAAATTAATATTAAGGATTAAATACTGAAATTAAACACACAAGCGGCATCGTTATTGGAGACCTTAGCTGTAAAGTGACTACTTGACCCTTCCTTCGGCCCTTTATTAAGAAACTTCGATCCAACTAAATAATGCTATCGGTCTTCTATTTCTTCTCTTACTTTAATACATTGGTGATTTAGATCATATTTTAGTTCAAAGTGAAAACAAATTTTTTTTTTGATTGGTAGATTTATTTATTGATGGGGTATTACAATCTGCCACACAGTTGTGAGAAATAGGTAATAGTGATGAATGATCTCATATATACTAAAAAAAAAACTTTTAAAATATATACAAACAAAAGAATAGACAAGATAAACATAATCAAACTATCTGTATGAAAAATAAATAAATAACATAACATAATGATAAAATAATATATAAAATATTTATACAATCGACTTGAGGATCCCAGAGCCCACTCTATCCCCCACGTGTGAGGGGTAGAGCAGAGCTCAAAAGATCCCAGCGCATCCCTCTCGCCGCATCACTGGTAATGAGCCAGTGGAGGCTGAGCAAGTGCACTAAAGCCGCAAACATTCAACTTGAGTGGAGAATCTGACCATTGGCAGAACTCCAATTGTAAAAAAAAAAAAAAAAAATAGTTGTACTTGATTCCATATATTTAAAATTATCAATTGAATTTTTTTAAATACGTATTAATTTGATCTGTTTGAACAGTTTTTTACGTAACTAATGAATCATTCTAGACAAAACTTTTGATCAATTAGTTTAGAACCGTGAGGAACTCCAAGATTCTTATCTTGAGCTTTAAGGGATCCCTACACGATCAGACAGAACGAGAGTTACACCAACGATGTACATTCAGATTTACCCTATCAACGGTCAGTTACCCTAGTAACTGGATTCGCTTGTGTCGGTGAATTCCTTATGAGAAAGTCTATATGAATACAAAAATCTATCAGCCATCTGTACCTTTCCTTACCTTTAGGTAGCCCTAGAACTCCATATTCGGATCATTCCTCCTTTCTCGTTCTAGCATTAAGTTGGTATTCAGGATTGCTGATCTACCTTTTTCTTATCTTTATTCACAATAATTGTAGATCCGATTAGAATGCCTCCTATTCTACTAGACTAACATCTTCAGTTAGTGGATACATCTGGATTACAGATATCAATTTTTGTCATATTAACCATGGAGAGGTGTAGCCTTGAGCATTTTGCTCATATTGGGAAATTAACGTCTATATTTCCCTAGTATTTCATCTGTTTTGTTTATACTTTTGTATCTTCTGTTAGCCCTTTGATGTTGTCATTACCGCTTGCTTATGTTACCTCCTCTTTTACCTTCCTACCTATACTCAATTCAGTTTAGCTCTAGAATCCTCGCAACGCAAGTGATCGTACATGGCGGACGACATTACTCGGCGCGATCCTTCTTCAGCAGAAACCCCTTTTGGTACTCCAGGATAAATTAGGGAGTAATTATTAGCTAATTTTATTTTCTTAATGCCCTTCTTCCTCATTTCACTTATGCCGAGAATTTCTACTTTGTATGTTCTCCTTTCTTCTACAAGCTCGATCTTTTTCCCAGTTTTTATATTCCACGTTTCTAAGTCTTTATATTCCACTTTCTACTTTGTACATACTTGAGTCCGTCAAGTCGTTTCCTTGCAAACAGTCTACATACAAGGCTATCTGAATTACTTTGAATCTGTTTTTCGCCAGACGAATGATTAGTAATGTTCTAGAAGTCCCGTATCTTTGGGCCAACTGGCCTCGTAAGTATCCTATTTATATCCTCTCAGGGGTGGCCGGGCTATACTTCCCAGGACTAGGTACTGTTGGTCCACTTGTCTTTATTCCAGTATTTTCGGACGACCCCTCTTAAGATCACCTATCCGCCACCCAGGGACGTGCTTCCTAGCGGACAGGTTCCGCCGAGAGACGATAAATGTTCAATTATAAATCGGCATCAATCCACGGGGCAAAGGCTATGCAGTACCCGCAACACGCTAAAATGCAGGAGATTTTAATATGCATATAAGTTTTAGAAAAATTCATATATTTTCTTATAAAAATTAGAAAATATATTTTATGTATGCAATTTTTCTAAAACTTATTTAGAGTTAAGTATACATATATGTATACTTAACTCTAAATAAGTTTTAGAAAAATTCATTAAATTTTTCGAAAATTTAAGTACATTCACTTACCTAGAAAAATTCATTGAAATTATATTAAATAAAAATAATTTGGAAATTAAGAAATCAGAAATAAGAAATTATTCAGCTCTATTTGATGGTTTATTTTTCTTAGTATATTTCTGTAGCGTACCACACCGTAGAGGTGTATAATGTCAAAGAGAGAAGCTTGAAATACTCGCTGATGGGGTATATAGGAATGAAGCACAACGTAATTCTCATACCAATTTCGGAAAATCTAATTTAACCTCCCTCTTCTCTTTTCTGAGAAGGGTAATAATGAAGCCTGCCTCCATACACGCTCTACCGCTGCAGCATGATAACTCTACATGAAATTTTAAATTTCCTCCGCATCTATAGAGGATAATACCATCAGCGATGCCTTTTATTAAATCAGTAAGCAACCAATGGATAAACATGTACTAAATGTACACTAAAAATAAAATTTAATTTTTAAATAGAATAAAAAAAATAAATCAACAATTAAGTTGTTAGTAAATTAAAATTTACAAAAACAACTCCCCATTTTATACCTCTTCCTTTAATACTTTGGCAGCTGAAGAATAACATTCTTATTATTTAATTCAATCCTTTTTATAAAACTTCCATTCCATTGTATTGAATAAAGTGGATTTTTTATTATTTTTATTTTAACATTCTACGTCGAGTTTCACCGAGATATGATAAAAACATTTCGAGATGATAAAATTAAAAAAAAAAAATAATAATATATTGATAATTACTTTTATTAATTTTTTTCTTATCCTCATTTTATTATTCAAAACATTGATCAAATGTAAAGCACTGGAAACTATTATTTTTCAACTACAAAAAAAAAAACAATATTTTGTAAACTTCAAAGATCGAGAGTTGAATGAAGAAAATCAACATTGACGTATGATTAAATTTAAAAAAAAGGAAAAAGTGAGAATAACAAACAATTAATCCTATTAAGTATCGAATTTGTGCATTTTCGAATCATTGATAATTTTAATATTAACATATATCCTATTCTAAACAGAAAATCCAAATTAAAATCAGAAACAGCTATTCTCATTTTTTTAACAATTCTTAGGCCACTGCTAATGTATGGCTGTTAAGTCTGGGAAGCGACATCCTTTACGAAAAAGAAAAAATTACAATCTTTCCAGAATAAAGTCGTAAGAATTGTGGTGGATGCTCCTTGGTTTGTAAGAATCAGCCAATTGCTAATTAATGCAATTGCGGGAATAACAAATAGAGACAATAGAGGATTGAATCAAAAAAGGTTCATGCAGTTCCACTCCCAGTTACCTACAGTTAAAGAAGCAGTAACCTACGACTTGGGAAACCCAACCACAACCAGAAGACTGAAGCCCAGGCTACTGCAGGACATCCTGTTATGAATTCCATATTTATCAGTTCTGTTATTGTCACTCTAAAAATTTTATTTTCTCTTAATTTTTTTTCCTATTCGTCTTTTTCTTAAATCACTCTCTTTTTTTCCCCCATTTGGAGTAAATTATTTATTTTGTTAAATCCATTAATGTCATTGATTTTGTTGTTAAATTTACTTGTATCTTTTATTAAAAATTATTATTTTAAGAGGAGAAGATGATCGGGGGGTCCCAGGTCAGCAGAAAAAAAAACAAAAGAATTATTTATTGGTGCCGACGTTTCGACCTAATTTTCAGGTCTTCATCAGGGAGTTATAGGCAGAGATTCCTGCTAAACTCCCGCACACCCCTGACCATCTTCTCCTCTTATATATCAACGGTCAACTATCTTCACCTAATTATTATTTTAATCTATTTATTGTATCTTAACTTTATGAGACTAAACTCCCTATAACCAATTGGAAAAAAAAAATGTACCTCACCGATCGGTATTAAATAAATTAATTAATATAAACATCTAAGTAACAACAATTTCAAAATCTATTATTTAGGGAAAAATAAGGAAATTTGAAAAAATTCAACTTCTATGTAATACACTTTTACAGCAAAAAAACATAAAATAGTTTTTTTGTTACTTTCCTTTATAACTTTTTTAAACACCAATGCTTCTCTTCCACTTTCGTATAATAATTTCAAAAAATAAGAGCAGTCTGTAATGATTTTTTTTTTAAGTAACCACTGTGGTTTTTTAAGTAATTGATTGAATATTTTCATTTTCGCGCATAATTTTATTCTGTAGGATTGTGATTTAGTCAAAATTATGGTAGAACTTGGAGTAAAAGATGGAATGAAAAGCCCTTACGTGGATGATTGATGGAGTTACACCACGTGTATCGTTGAGCTGGAACTGATTTTCAGTACAAGTTTAACTTCGCTGCTCCCCTTCCTTCCCCATGAACAAGCTCCTATTGTAGTTTTTTATTAAAACGGTCATTATTTTTCCACGAATTTTTAAAATATAGCAAGGCTATTAAAAACTTCCAGTTAATTAGTTCTGGATGCATTAAAAAAAATTAAAATACAAGCCTTACATTGTTGTTAGCTTTTGTGCATTCGGTATTGAAATTCCCTCACCTGCAGTTCTGTATTCATTATTCGTTTTTCCGATAAATGTTATCAACAATAGACAATAGTTTCAGAAAACATGCTATTGATGAGGGAATAACTAAAAGATGGATAGCTTAAAAATAAAACAAAATTTTGAATAATTCTTTTTATTGGCTTAGTAGCGGTAGCAGCGTGGTAACGCGCCTGTCTGCCAACCCATAGATTGCGAGTTCGAGCCCGGCTATACCCGGGATTTTTTCAATTACGCTATACTCACTCACAATCTCCCCCCGGGCATTTGTGAGGCCCGTCAGCCAATGGGTGGCTCTCACTAAAATAGGCGTGGGAGTGACGGACCCACCCTATGAAAATCACGTCAGGAAACGAGCGATGTATTTCTTAAGTACATCGTGCAAGACTTTGGGCCTCCACGGTCTGTCACGCCAATGAAAAAAACAACAAAATAAAACAAATAAGATTTTTAAACTTTTCTTTATATTTAATAAAAACACCGTAAACCATACTGAGAAGGATGGTACTTAATTTAATCTTTAATGCGTGTATGAAATGATGATCGGTATTAGTATAAACATATATAATATTAATTTTTTAATTATCTGCCTTATATATTATCTATATTTTATACATAAAAGAAAAAAAATCCGTAAAAGGCAAGGAAGTCGAGTAAGAATACAATTAAAAATTCATCACATAGCCCTGAAACCTTGAAGTAGTGGTTATTAACTCACCAGTCAATGTTTTTCCATTACTTATATCTGCAAAGAAATTCTCAAATATCACATTTACGAAGACAAAGTAAAGTAAATCTCACATCGTCAGTCCAAAAAGAGATAGCAATCGGATATGGATCATCACTCTAAGAAATTCAAACACATACTGAAAGGGAGGTAAGATAACCATAGGTAGGAATGGTTATATTTCACTGATTGGCATAAATCTGAAAATCAAAAAATAAGCGTTCCAAAACTATACTAAAAAGTAACAAAATTGAATATTTTCAAAAATAGAGAAAAATTAAGTGAATATGCACATAGTAAGGTTATTGAATTTGAATTTGGATATGGTGGTTAATTCTAATATTGATAGTCTGAGTGATTTTTTCAATGTTTACATTATGCAGCAATGAAATAAAAATGTTAACTGTAGAATCTTAATTTTTTTTTTATAAATCTATCAAGGTATATACAATGCTAAATTTAGGTCTTACAACTCCTCCTAGTGGTATACCGTCCCTTGGGAGCGCATGTTTACTATTTTAAACAACAACAAACAAATTAGTCGAAGGTCAAGTAGTCCTTGTTTGCAAAGCACTAAAAGAGTTTGTAGCCATATTTAACTGTTTTACAGCCACAAATCAGCAACTGAAAATAAAATAGGGGTCATTACTAGAGAAAGTTGCGTGTTACTGGTTTTATTTTGTATTATTATATCTTAAAGGATGTGTGTGCTTAGTAATATATATTATTGGATCCTTTTTTTATCATATTATGTATTATCTTGTTTTATTCTCATTATTATATTAACTCACCAATTGTAAATTTGCAGCTTTATTATTTACCTCAAAATCCTTTCAGTCATTTTTTATTTATTTATTTATTTAATGTAATTTACAACTGTACAAAATAATACAATAAGTAAATATGTTGTATGTTTCATATACAACTTTTATAATTTTTTTTTCTTTTACATGATTACTTTTCTTCTTTATATGCTTTATCAATTTTTTTGTTAAACCAACCTTTTTATCTCCCTCTTTCTTCTTTTTTTTATCCTCCATATTCTCTGTTATCTTTGCTACGTTCTAGATATTCCAGAAGCTCCTAGTTGTACTGGGTATCGTTCAACGGGCTCCAAAGGGGCCTCTCACGTTGAAGTCTCGTTCTTCGAAGCCCTCCCAGATTTTTTCCTTAAGAAAAGGGATTCATTTATTGTAGATTTACTTCTTTTCCTTTCCACTTTATTTGCCTTGTGGAGATTGTTATTGCTGGAATTAACCAGTGTTCGTTCACCTCACCATTTCCGTTTTATCTCACGGATAAAAGGACTCTTTCTTAACCGTTATCCAGTTTTGAAATTTTCACACAAATGGATATTAACAGTTTAATAATTTTATTAACTACCTAGTCCAGAATGTTATATTCTTCTACTCGTTCTATCGTTTAAATGTGTATGTTGGAGGGGACTGCTTACTCTAAAGACAAGAAAGGTTAGAAAATGGATTTTTTTTTTCATATCTTTTCTCTGGAACTATAGGTGATGAAAGCATACTGATGATTTCGTTTCTTTCATCATCTATTAGGGAATATTTTAAAAGTTTTCCAAGTAAAAATAGTTAGATGTAAATTGTTGATGGTCTCGACAATAACATTTCTATTTCTTTTTCAAATTTTATGCCTTATTCTTCGCCGTTTCACACTTTCAGAAAATGATTTTCTGGATAGATGTAAAGTAAGTGTGGCTACACTGTGTTGCAACCTTTTAGTAACCATAACCCTGCTCTCCTTCAAAGCAAAATATAAGCCAAAAAGGACACGCCCTAGGTGCTCAGGTTTACGTTGAGGTTGATAGGTATGCTCGTTTTTGTAATATAAACTTAAACAGAAGGTAGTTTCTAAACCTCTTTGTTACGCCGCTGCATAGGCCCATCTTTTTGGCTTCAATTTTCCTGCCAGCTAAGCAGCCTTACATTACACTCATTTCTCAAAAAAGCTATGTGTGCTGTTTATCTGTTTATCTTTAACTTTTTTTGAACTAATGTTTTTATGTTTCATTTGTTATTTGTTGTGTTGTTCTTCACAACTGAGTTAGACGAACGTTCAATACAAATAT
>NW_027109621.1:308870-317507 GCF_000696795.3 Halyomorpha halys
TTTTTCTGTCTTGTTTGGTCACCTAAGTAATCACTCTGAGTATTGACCATGCTGAAACTAGCCTAACTTTGATAACCTATTTTTAGCATGTACGCATATATATCTCTCTCTATATATATAGATCTAAAATCTTAAAAATTATAAAAATCATTTCTTAAATGTTTGTTGTTTTCTGAAAATACTGTTTTTTTAGCTACAGGGTCCACAAGTTTTATTGGTGATATTTTAGATGATAAATTTATAACTGGATTAATATCAAGTTGGTTCATTTAAGCATGCCTGTAATTCCAAGGCAATTACAGGTTAATAATATGGTGAGGGAGGGGTCAGGAGACATCAATTCGGTGGGGGTGGAGAGACCCCAGGAATCTTATAACCACCCTCATAATCACCCCGCTCTCTCTAGCTGGCATTCCTAGCCCCTAGTTAGCATTTTCCGCTTCTCTGGTCAGGTTATTTTTAGGTTCTTTTCCGGGTTATAACAGTAATGTTTAATTATAATTATATGACAGTGGACCCTGTTTAATGATACCATGATATGTTTATCAGTGATCCTCGGAGGAGTATATATGCATTTTAAAAAAAATTATATTTCCACCTTTCTCAATTAATATATGTATATGGGTATGGTTGAATCTTTGTTCACAATGAACTTTTCAATTAGTGTACCGATTTACATGTAGTTTTTTTCATATAAAAAAAAGCATATAAAAAAAAAAGTTTTATTTTGTATCTCCGGTTCTAATTTGTTTAATTAGACCCGGCTTGTGCCCTTTGGTGTAGTTTATAGAGCCCTTAAATCACTGCCAACTTTGGTGTAGTTGGTTCAGCCTTGTTGAAATTATTTTTTATTTTTTAAAAAGAATCAAATGCCGAAAATGTTGGCCTAAAAATTTTTTTTTTCCAATTTTGTCGAAAATCCGTATTTATGGGTTTCTTAAGGTGGTAAAAACAAATATCAACTTTGTTTCACTTCTTAACAATCTTTTACCACACTTTCATTGGTCAGTCGTTCCAAATTATTTTATTATTTTTAAAATTTTGAGGCATGAGGAGGGTTTTATTTAAAAACTATTTATATTTTAGGTAGTATATACATGATAATACCTTGGATAATAAAATGGTCTTAAATAATAACAAAATATCACCAAAAACGGACCATTATTAACCATGGTTAGTTTTTATCAAATACGTTACCATAGTTATCGTTTTATCACATCATCTATATATATATAATAGGGGATGGTTTAATCTTTTTCCAAAATAAAATTTTGTATTACTGGACCGATTTCTGTACCATTTTTTTCAATATTCGTTTTTAGTGTGATATAATATTGCAAAATGCCATTTTTCAAAGAAATTGAAAATTGGAAATTTTAAAAATAAGAAAACGTATTACTGAATCAATTTAACTAAATTGTATTGACAAATAAATTATAATAACATAATAAGGCTTTAAGTAAAGTAGGTTAACCAAATTTTTTTAAAACAAAATATAGTGTGGATTAATTTAAAACAGATTTACATGATTAAACATCTTCTATTCTTCTTTATTATTTTAGAACGAATATTTGATCAGAAGCCATGGATTCTATTTATAGTTTTATTTTAAAAAACAAAACAGAATCCTTCATTCCGAGGTGAATATCTGATTTTAAAAATACATGCTTCTGTTAGTACATACCATAAGCTTCGGAATTGTAAGTAGTCTAGAAAAATGTTTTATACTTGATTTGCGTAGCCTATCCCCAGGAAAGCTAGAGCCAACAAAACAGAAAGCCATTCGGAGCCAAATGAGCTAAAATAGAAATATCAATACGTTCTTAGGCCTCGGATATATTTTCATATTTTTCCTATGAATATATCTCTCTCATGAAAATCTCTCTTCGCTTTGTTTTTTATTAGATTGAATTTTAAAAAGAATTGTATTTTCTTTGTTCATTTTTTTCTTGTCATTTCAAAGAATTCTTTGATTAATTGCCATATAATATAAAATCACTAGCTTTTGAGAACTTTTGAGAACTAACGCAATTTTAGTGATCCTCTCTGTCTTGAATTTTTAGCTATCAATTTTGGTTCTTATTAAATCAAATCTTCAATGATCGGTATTAGGATTCTGTTAGCAATACGCTATTATTTTAATAATTTTTTTGGATTTTTGAGTTTTTTGTCAGATGAATATATTGCAGAGAGATAATTATTTCAGCAATCTTTTTTCGAGCCAAAAATAATTTTTAGTGGTTAGGGTTAGTGGATGTAATGTTTTAGTCTTGGTTCAATTTCCGTTTTACTGGTAAAAGAATAAGGAGTTGCAGAATCTTTGGAATTTAATTTGAGTGGAGAAAAATATTTAAATATTCCTTTTCTACATTTTTCTATAAAATGTCTACAATTTATATTAGCAATTGAATATTAATGTTTAAATGTATATTTTAATTTATATCAGTAAATATATATTATATTATATATAAAGACATATTTCCATGGTTCTTTTTTATCAGTTTTTCACTTATTGATTTTTATACAACTTAAAGGCACCTGCGTTCCTTTTTCATAAGTTATAATACAATTTATGCACAATATCGTTTTTATCGCCAAACTTTGTTGAGTTGTTTGAGTATTCTATCGAATATTTTGGACTTCTTCTTATAAGAAGCTAATGCCTGTATAACTTGATACTTGGAAGTCTAAAGTATTTTTCTATTACCATTTATGGGAGTCTGTCTCCGAGTTGAAGCGTCACCTTAGCAACCTCACTTGTGGGTACACGGAATGAAAGTGAAACATCTACTGCAGCGATTCTCAAGCTGTGGCACTTAGTATAATTAAGAAAATATATATGTTGTCATAATTATCGTCATTATTATTGTTTTGTTTTTTGTAACATTTTGAGAAAGTGATATATGCTTGCGGTGGCACTTTGGAAATAACTGATATATAGTAAACAACTACTCTTTCTCCCCTCCCGTTAATCTGAAGTGTCCAAATTGAGGATAAAAAATTATTTATAGTTGAAAAATAATCAAATTTACTCAGCCTCCTCTTAAAATGCATTACCAGAATACAGAACTACTACCTTCAAAGCGATTTCATCCCCACACATCCATGGGGCTCAGAATAAAAAAAAATACCCTACTTAAGAGGGTCTGATTAGACTTTTGGTTTATAAAACAATAATAAAGTAATTTATTGTTAAATAGTACTAAAATGAGATGTTATTTACCACCGTGATTGGTGCTCAATAAAACGTACGATGTATGTTTGAAGTGGTAAAAGAAAACGGCACAGCGAGCTAAATGAAATACAGAATATAGAAGATCCGAAAGAGAAGACTAAGGTCAGATAGGGGCAATACATATTTCATACAGGGTCCCGGGCGGGCTAAATCAACATCCAAAGAGGTTCTTCCTCTCTTTTTCAGTGTCATATCAATACAGATATTATCGCAGCCTAAATTTAATATCCCTGTCCTCGAGATCTTTACTGTTGGAGCGGAGGGTGTGCTTTTCCCTTCTACAATTGACTAATTCAAACACACCCTCACCATTAGTTATCAGATCTCTTGTCAGTGAAATATGACGTCCGCTCGGAAACAGTTAATAAAAGCTACACAGTTGGTGAAATGTTTCCTTCATTCAGTTATAATTAAGCTCAAATTGAGAGTGTTATTTGTTTGATAATGTGTTAAATTTAAATTTTATGAATTCGCTTCGTATTCAATTTATTTGTATAAAGTTTCATGATGCTTATATATTTTTTTTTTATTTATTTGTTGATATTTACTACTGTATAAAAAAATACAACCAGTAAATTTGATCATAATGACATAATGATATGATACAGGATGTAGAGAAACTACCCAGTTGTAGAACTCTAAAAACAGTTTACAATATAAGGTCACGAGGCCATCTTCTTTTCAGGTGCCTCGGAGGATTGCCAGGAATGGAAGAGGAAGCAAGGTTAGAAACGAGTGGGTTTGGGTGGTTAGGGAGTTTATTATGGAAGGAATAATATCGGGTTCGGGCTAGATCGGTTACATAAGGAACATTTAGGTGCTTATAAATTTAATAATAAATATAAATTCAACTTTATTTCTATTAATTAATAACTCATTCTTATACACTCACAGACATATACATCTAAATTTATTTATGATTTAATTTCTATTCTTTATCTTATAATAAAAAAAAAAAGATTATGAGAATTATGCTCAAATTGAGAGTGTTATTTTTTTGATAATGTGTTAAATTTAAATTTTGTGAATGTGGTTCGTATTCAATTTAGGGGTGTAATAAATTTTCATGATGCTTATAAATTCAACTGTATTTCTATTAATTAATAACTCATTCGAATACGCTCTTGGAATCTAAATTTATTTATGATTTAATTTCTATTCTTTAACTGGTAAAAAAAAAAGAAGATAATTTTTCCTTTCACTTACCTGTATACTTTCACTTACCAATATTTCATTCTTGTAAAATTTCGTAAAAGAAAGATAGGAAACAGCACGTCGATTCCGACTATTACAACACTTACTAGACAAACGGTTTAAACTCCCAATCCATTACAAAAGAATGATCTACACAACTATAAATAAAGCATATCTGGATATATATATGGAGTTGAGCTTTGGGGCTCCATTATACCTTCGAATTCCTCTCGTATCCAATCCTTACAATCCAAAATCCTTCGTAAATTCCGCAACACTCCTTCTTTGTAACAAATAAAATCATACATAAAGACCTTACTGTTCCATATGTAACCGATCTAGCCCAAACCAGATATCTTCCCTTCCATTATAAACTCCCTAACCACCCAAACCCACTAGTTTTGCTTCCTCTTCCACTCCTGACAACCCTCCGAGGCGTCTGGAAAGGAGATGGCCACAAGACCTTCAAAACGTTACTAGAGTGCTACTAATGGGTAGTTTCTCTACGCGCCTGTATCACTCCATTATAAAATTACATCAAATTTACTGAATGTATTATTATGTGAAGTAGTAAATTTCAATACAAATTAAAAAAAAAAAAACTTCTATTTCTCTGTATGGGTTGGAATCAGTCTTAAAATAGATTATAACAATTACTCCAATAATACGAGATGTGCGCTCTTCACCAGATTGTTTTTACTCTTGTTTCTAAAATTTGGGATATCAGCTATCGCTACAAAATGACGTTTGATTGATCGAATATTTATCCTTAATTTAGGATAAGCATGGTTCATTCAAGTACATAATACGTAATTATGTAATCAGAATAATACGTAACAGTCTATTAAAGGCTACAAATTTAGAAAATATAATATACTTTTAACATAGCGCTATGTTAACTAAATTATAATCGTAATATAACTGTATAAATTATGTACAATAATTGAATCTAGTTGAAATATATTTTGGCGCCATTGTTGCCTTAACGATTAATTAAACACCTGGCCATTGTAGAAACACAAAAATATAAGAATAAACTTGAATAAATATATGCCGGAATTTTCACGTTTTAGAAAAGCGATATTTATGTAATACAAATTTGAAGAAAAATAGGTAAAGGGAGTATAAGAAGATTTTTTTCTATGCTCGAAGGAATATGACTTATAAGAAGACGATAAGCTTCGGTGTATATTTATATTGGCAGGGGAAGGAGGAGCCGTGATATGGATGGATATGAAACTGACCCTGCTAGATTTATAACTGCGATCAGTCAGGTGAAATATTGCTTCTAAGGCCTCTGTATTAGGGAGGGATCGGTAGGTCAATGTGGTATTGTAGTCGATCGGGGGATCGATATGGGGGGGAGGATAAGAATATTTTCTAAGGTAATCCAGTTTTAAAATTCGTTGGCGAGTTAATATTAAATTAATCACTTTAAAACGTATAAATAGGAAGATTAATTAAGTTACCAAATGATAATGAAGCAAAAAAGTAAATGCATTTATTGATGATATTTTTCTTATTTTAAAAATTGAGGTGTTATTTGACCATAGAAATAATGTGGGGAGAAGATAGTCAGAGGTGTGGTCATTAGAAATTTGTATAAATATTACATTTCGGCCAAAATTTTAGGTCTTCTACGAAGATAAAACAAAACAAGATAAAACCGGTGATAAAAGCGTAAAAACGATATAATAATACAAGAAAATTAAAAAGATTACAGATAATTTTATAAGAAAGTAGTTTACAATACAGGAAATGTAAACATTTATTAAAAATATAAGTATTAAATTATATATATATAATCTTTTCAATTTCTTGAGACTGGTATTTATTGTTTAAATAAATCAATTGGTATCCATGTTCAGTCTCAACACTATATTATATCATCAACAGTCCAACTTTTGGGCCAATACAGCCATCCTCAAAGACAATCTTAAATATAAATGTACACTTCACATCCAATTATTTAAACAACGTATTGCAGGCTATTCTTCCCAGGTCATTAATTACAAGTTAAATTATTCTATTTTGTCATAATTTCATTATTTTTAGATCAACTCAACATTATCAACTATCATATAGTAATCATATGATAGTGTTAAGTTGATATAAAATTAAAAGTTAATAAAATTGTGACAAAATAGGGTGATTTCACTTGTAATTAATGACCTGGGGAGAATAGCCAGCAAAACTTTTTTAAATAATTTGATCTGAGGTGTAAGTTTATATTTAACATTATTCTTGAGAGTTGCCTAAATGAGGCCTAAATGTTAAGTTGATGATATAATAAAGAGTGTTGATACAACATGGATACCATTTGATTTATTTAAAGTATAAGTATTGAAAATATTATTAATTTTTTTTTCATTATTAATATTTATCTTTTGGATTAAATATTACTATGATGTATTATAAATTACCTTCTCATATACTGTTTCTGTTATATGCTTATTTATGATGGTTATCTCGTATTGTTTTTTAGCCCTGATGAAGCCCTAAAATTTAGGCCAAAACGTCGGCACGAACAAATATTTTTTTTCCATTTATAATATGTTGATTTTATTCCTTCCGAATCTACAGGTCGTTTTACTGTGCCCACGTATGCTCTTACAGTTATTTATCTGGCAAAACCATCATGGCCTGGATGCAGTTCTACTATACATCCTAGTCCGATCAAAGGGTGAATTGTGATGGTACTGCATCAACACTCGGATTGGAGGCGTTGTCTTAGTTGACTTCAGTCTGGTTTGAAGAATGTCTATGTATTCTGTGGACAAGCAGTTCCAAAATATTTGCGCTAAAGTTCGAATGAGGTGCCATCGGTTTAGCAAATTCAACTTAACTTCACTCATGTTCGTTCTAAATGAGCTATGAACAGAGAAACAATAAGGAAGAGCCCGGGTATCAAACAATTATTATCATCTCCATTACACGTCACAGGACAGAGAGGCCTCGACTTCATTATCACTTTAATCCTCGCGAATAAGATTGTGAGTTCTTCATTACGCAACTCTAAAGGAACAATACTCTAGGTACGTTTGAGGGGCGCCTTGGCGAATATCACTGTAGCTTCCCAGAGTCATTCAAAAATGTAGAGTATTTGCTGGTTTAAATGCCATGAGTGTAATGGAGTTGATTCACATATTTTGATTGGTTTTTATACTAATTAATACAATTACTAATTTTTCAGAACTATCTCAATCATTTATTGGTTTTGATGAAGTAAAATATAACTTTATCCGTTTAACATTTACAGTTTTTTACAATACATACGTGAATAATGAACCATCATAAAAGAAATGAAATCATAATAAATAAAAAGAACATACAACTTAACAAAAAATCGCTTTACCTCCTTACACTTAACAAGTGTGAGAGCTATCGCTGTTTCAGTATTGTTTTGATGAAGTATTAAGAGAAATATGGTGCTCCGACAAAAAACATACCTTTCAGAAATAATATATAAGGGTAAGAAAATAAGCCGAGAATTATTAGCAATAATATTACAATGAAAAATATTAACTAAATTATTTGAAAATTTTTCATTCCTTACATGTAACCACTCGATTTCACCAAAACTGAGGACAATTCCCACGGTATGGTCTTACATTACAACTCACATTCGACTGAAGGACTTGGGGACCCACCTGTAAAAAGGAATAGCCCTGCCCTTAAAAGAAGGAAACTAAGGATGTTCGTCGGATACCGCACTACTAGGGTTTATATAGTGATGAGATTCTTCCCAGTGAGAGTATTCTGATCGTCAAAATCATGGTGTCTTATGCAAGCAAATAGTATTACAGGAAAGTTCTCGGTTTAGCCGCATCTAAATTTGGTTTAAATATTTTAGCAATTTCAAAAATGTAAAATTATTAATTATGTATAAAAATACTGTTATAAAAAAAAGGATCAAATAACTTGTACTCTAAACCCGCGTTTATTCAATTATAATCATCTTTATATTTATTTGTAATCACTCTTTCGTAGACTCAGAAAAATAGTTTAAATTCAATACCTCTATACCAATGGACAGTGAGCCAATTAATAATATTAAAAAAAAGATTACTTAAAATTATATCGCAAAATATTAACACTCCTATTATTAATACTGATGAAGGGTGTGAACTGATTTATTTGTAACAGCTTAAGATATTTATTGATGGAATGTTCTTTTCTATTAAATTATAAAAACAATATCTATTATA
>NW_027109621.1:317557-321963 GCF_000696795.3 Halyomorpha halys
ATATATAACAGTATGTATTATGTAGATATATATAATCTGTATGTTATTATAGTAATAAAATGTTTTCTTTTAAAGGCAAGAACAGTAATATATCAAATTGTACTTTTTAATGCATGTTTTACATTTCAATATTTAATTGTCTTTCATCCCTCAGAAATATTGAACATAATCCATCAATTACCTTCTAAAAAAAGCTCCTGGACACGATCTTATCACAGCACACATTCTGAAACAGCTTTCTCGTAAAGCCATCCTTCTCCTTACCTATATCTATAATGCTACCCTCCGATCTATCTTTTTCCCCGACCCTTGGAAAATGTCTATAATAAAAATATTTCCAAAACCCTCCAAGCCACTTGAATATCTTCTTACCGTCCTATTTCGCTACTGCCCATTATGGGCAAAATCCTAAAAAAACTTTTATTAAAACGCTTCTATCCAATCCTTGACTCACAGCATGTTATTCCTAACCACCAGTTTGGATTTCGAACATCCCATTCAACATTTTCATCGAGTGGTGGATGCCATCTCTGGATCTTCCACATTAGAGCGCGGAATGTACTGCACGGGAGTCTTCCTCGATGTTGAACAAGCTTTTGATCGAGTCTGGCATCCAGGTCTGCTCTATACTCTTCGTCAACTCCTTCCCTCTACATAATTCCTTTTAATCCCTTCCTACCTCTCAGATAGAACTTTTAAAGTAAATCATAACCTAGCCTACTCATCTCATACACAATCCGCCGGTGTTCCTCAAGATAGAATCATAGGTCCCATTCTTTACACGGTTTATGCAGCTGACATCCCAACCCACCCTAACATAGTCCTAACAACATACGCTGATGACACATGTATACTCTGTAAACAACGACCCTACTAATGCTTCACAAACACTACAGACACACATAACATCCATTGAAGAAAACTGGAGAATCAAAATAAATCCTGACAAATCCTACCAGATCACCTTTACTCTGCGTCGTAAACCTCCTGTCCTACAGTATCCTTTCTAAATACTCCACTAACACCTGTTCTACCGATTCGATACTTAGGACACCATCTTGACAAGCGGCTTACTTGGAATCCACAAACAAGCTTCCCATTCACTACAAAATATTATTATACACTACGATAATCAGACCAATTCGGACATATGGAATTGAGATCTGTGGCTCTACCACACCATCAAATTCCTCCCGCATCCAATCCTTACAATCCAAAATCCTACGTAAAATCCTCGATGCTCCTTATTACGTTACAAATAAACTCATCCACAAAGACCTTAACCTCCCATTCTTTGCAGATTTGGTCCAAAACAGATATGTGCCTACTCTCCTTACCGATCCTAACCCATTAGTTCTTAATCTCTCATCCTTAACAATCTCTGATAATCCTCCGAGGCGGCTGAAAAGAAAATGGCCACTGGACCTTCTAATTTAAATTAATGCTTGAACGGGTAGTTCCTTCCCAAGATTTTCAAGTGTAAATAAAACATTCCACAGATTTACTTATTGTATTTATTATTTGTAGAGTTGTAAATTACATTAAATAAAGAAATAAACAAATATTTAATTTCTTTAACAGGTATATTAATTTATTTATAGTTACAGTTTAAAATATATTCTGTTTTTTAATATTATTTGTACGGTAATAACATTTTAATTTCGTAAAATATTAAAGAAATATTTTTAAACGGATTAACTTTTACCTAAGTAAGTGAAAAAATATATTATGTTTAATTATATAAATATTAAAATCGTGATAAGAATACAAGACGTGGGTGAGGTCAGTGAAAAAGTTACTTTATTTGTACCTGCGTTTTCGCCAGATTTTCACCCGTTCATCAGGACTAAAAAATAAATAAGTTTTCATTTTTCTTTTCTTCAATTGTTTAAGCATTTGATTTCAGTACACTCATTTGATTAAAAATATATATGTGTATATTTTTTTAAAAATATAATTTTAAATATATAATTTTAAGTTGTTTTATAAGCCAATACGTGTATTTATCTATTAATTAGACATCTTTTAATATTCGAATATTTATTTTTTCTAGAAGAGTTTAAATGTTTAAATGCTACTAAAGTTGTATTTTAACATATAGATGGTATTTACTTAGTTAAAAATAACCATTCGTTGTGATCCTGAGATGTTTGTAGTTGAAAGTAACTAAAAAAATGATGGATTAAAAAAAAATAAAGATAGTATTGAAGTTAAATGTAACTAAAAAAATGATGGATAAAAAAAATAAAGGTGGTATTGAAGTTGAAAGTAACTAAACAATGATGGATAAAAAAATAGAGATAGTATTGAAGTTGAAAGTAACTTAAAAATTAAGGAAAAAAAAAATAGAGATAGTATTGAAGTTTAAAGTAACTAAAAAATGATGGATAAAAAAAAAAAATAAAGATAGTATTGAAGTTAAAAGTAACTAAAAAATGATGGATAAAAAAAATAAACATAGTATTGAAGTTGAAAGTAACTAAAAAATGATGGATAAAAAAATAGAGATAGTATTGAAGTTGAAAGTAACTTTAAAAAAAAAGATTAAAAAAAATAGAGATTGTATTGAAGTTGAAAGTACTAAAAAATGATGGATAAAAAAAGTAAAGATATTATGGGGAAGCGAACATTTCTTAAAAAAATATATATATATTAAAAAAATCAATTGTTACACAATAACTAACAATTGTTACATAGTATTCATACAAATTACAATTATTCTCGATTAGTTGAATCCATTTCTTAGCAATTGATACAACTTCTCTTCCACCCGAATTTGTGAAAAACTCCCGACTATTTTTTTTTTTTTAATGGCAAATTTCCTAGTCATTTCTGACATACTGACATGGTGGGAAGGGGGTTATCTGGAGGTTACTACCCAATTCTAACCATAGTAGAGGGTCAAGTTGTCATTTTATGGGTCCGCCACAGAAATGAAAGTCGACCCCGAACGGATTCGAACCGGCGCCGCTGTAGTCAGGACTATTAGTGATAGCACCTATTCAGTCAATTACGAAGAGAACTGAAAAACACATTAACAAAAAAATAAAAAATAACAATATTTACTAATTCACTCCTTTGCTATTGCACCTGCCATATACATTATTATTTTTTTTTTTTAGTTAGGTGTCTAATCTATAAAGAATTAAAGTTATTTTATAAGATTTAATAAGATCTGCTATAAGACTAAAAAAATAGGATTCTCATAAATAATCAAATTTTAAAACGACTTTATTAGGTAATTTTTCCGATCGATGCTTCCTGTGGACGTGAATCTCCAAAAACTGAGTTTATTAAATATTATTTTTTATGATTTGCGCACAAAGAGTGCGGAAAATGGAATAATCTCAAATAATCCGCCATTGTAATTTGAGTATCAGTAGCTTTGTATCGAGGTGCGACTATAATGTCTCAATAAATTAAGGCCTCAATTATGATAACGAATTCTTATGGGAAATTTAATTTTTAAATAAATTACATAAATTTTTCTTTGCACGAAAGTAGTAAAAAAATAGCGGTTTTATTGTATGCTATAAATGAAGGTTTGGTTCGCCGTTGTGTTAGAAACTTTAATTTAATTTAGTGCACTGTTAAGTGTCCCTTTTATTTGAAATTGAGCAATCCCTCTACTAACGTGAATAACATTTAATTAATGAAATAGATGATTTTATTCGGCTTGGGACAACAAAGGATATCATTAAAAAATAATAGTTAACATTTATTGTCAATAAAACTTTTTAAAATCCTAATTATTTCTTTCGGCTGGCATTAAGCCTTCTAGTATATTTAATGGTAATTCGGGGTAGCGACATTGTTATTTTGAAGGGAATTGCCTTATACAAAATATTTAATTGCCTCCCTGAAACCTAATAAAAGATCCAGGTAATTAGCTTTATTAGCTAGCAGTATAAAATAGTAGGCACTTAGAGCCCAGCCTCTTCTGTCCCTCTATCTCTTTTATTGTATCTCTCTTCCTATCTCTTTTTTTTTTTATAGTAGTAATGATTTAATTCCACTTTTGTTTTGTCAAAATAAAGAGTTTTACTGTCAGGATAATAGAAGCCATTAAATCATTCTTAATTTCTTATTCAATTTTTTGGATAAGATCATTATATTATGTGTCTTTATGTGTAATCGTTAAATTTCTAGGTTCCGGCAGCCTTGTTTTGAACATTTAAATCTCCTTTAATTTTGCACAAGTCATTCTTATCCTTTCCTAACGTTTAGTAAAAAGACGGCATTTGATGCTGTATTTGTTTCAAATGAAAGTGTAGGGGTTCAGATATGTACCTACTTTTACTGAAAGGGTTTCCCCATTTTTCTACTAGTACCAAAGGGTTAACCACTTCCCCCTCCCCCAAAAAAAATTACTATTTCAAATATATACCCAGTATTCTCAATACATA
>NW_027109621.1:322018-326021 GCF_000696795.3 Halyomorpha halys
TGTTGATGTACTTGAGAATAGCTAGATATCGATTGATTAGTTTCTAGTTATATTAACAATTAAATGATTATGAAGAAGATTTAATTTTTATTTAAGTTAATTTGATTAATTGAAAGCCAGTTTTAGTGAGCAAAATACAGTGGAAGTTGTAAAGTTATTTCCAGAATTACTAACGTAAAGCTTGCCGCCATCAGCCGAATCCTAAGACGGTTAGGGCTAAACACCGACGGAGTAAAGCTTTTAATAACTTCCTCCATGTCAGAATTAAATTTTATTTAATTTAACAACTTTTTTTGAAAAAGAGGGGAGGATTCAATTCGAGAAGTTTCTCCCGAATTCTCGTTAATTCGTAAATGTTTCGGATGGCGAAGTTTTAACGAGAGAGTGTTTTTAGGGTTGATTCAGTTAAAGCAGAGTGAAACGAACAGAAAACTGAACGGGGTCCATTTCAAATGAAGATTGACATTGGCTGTACATTCCTATTTAGCTTTATTGGTAGCAGTAAATTTACAATTCGTCGGAATTAGGCACAGTTTGTTCTAATTTATCCTAAATTACATTGTTTGAGCATGTGTGACTTTCTCGTTATTTTAATGTGTGCTTGTACCAATTCACAGCAGCATATATGTGTTCTATTCCTTAACTTAGGTCATGTAATTACACTTGATGTAATATAATGGTATATCTATATAATATTAAATAAAATTTGATAACATATATTTTCCGTTACATAACAATAATATTACCACAACACGCAAAGTATTTTAATTTTTTAGTTCAACGTGTTAATTCAAGTATTTTTTTAAAGGAAAAAAATATTTGTTATGTCCATATTAAATATTTTATTTTTATATTTTTCATTTAGTAACAAACATATTTTATTAATTATTTATTATATGATTATTTGAGAGTGGTTTATTTTATTATCAATTTACACAATTTTGATCCTTCTTACTCTCAACCTTTATTCTGTAATAACTCTCTAAGTGATAAATATAGGTAAAAGAGGAGAAGTTTCTTTGTAAAAAAGGATTTTTAAATTTAGGATATAAAAAAAGTTATATGTGACATTAGCCTGCAAATTGAAATTTTAAAAAACAATGACATTAATATTTGAAGGTCCCTGAGAGAATGGCCTGAGGGCCGAAAGTTGGAGAGTTATTAAAGAATAAAGGTTGAGAATAAAAAGGATCAAAATTGTGTAAATTAATAATAAAACATGTTTTAATTAGAGTACTAATTTTTAATAAAAATACTACTACCTTCTCTGCCGTAAGCTTTCAAGTAGGACTGTGTACTGTATTGACTGAAAACGCAATCAGAGTTTTATAAACTTTTTGGATAAGCGTAGAAAGGAATTAAAAACAAAAAAATAATATCCAGTCCCACACTGTTTTTTTAAGAGCGAAGAGTAAACGTGACATTCTTAGTCATGCATTTGAAAGAAAATGAAAATTCAATATTTATATTATTAAAATAAATCAAATATATTATTAATCACTAAATAATTATATAGTTAAATAATTTAATAAAAATATTAATTTAAAAAGAATTAAAAGAAACTGAATGAGAATATATTTTACTTCAACTCTTCTCTTTCACTGACCTTGAAAATTGTGATAATAAACTTAAAACATTTTTCTTTTTTTTTAAAAAAAAAAAGATGAAAATGAACAAAAATTAACAATTCATTAAATTAAAAATGACATATCGAAATAGCGGAAGGGATTACAATTACAGCAAAATAATGGTTTACTAAACTAAAAAAAAAAAAAGGTTTATTATAAACTAAAACATAGAAAGGAACCAGCTAGGATTTAATACCACTGTCATTAATAGTCATAAACAACACAAAGTTAAGGAATAATCCACGGCATGTAAATTGGCTAAATTTTACCTGCTCATTGGATGAATTTTTGATTACTTCAATGAAAACTGTGGATTACCAGTCAAAATTGATGAGTCTGCCAAGTTTGGGTACGGAGAATAATATATGGCGGCAGTTTCAAAACGTTAACAAAAATACTTAAAGAGAGGTGGGAGCGATTTTAACCTTCCTCTTATGCATTAATAGATAATCAAATTCTGCCCGACGAAAAATAAAATTATAAATGATAAAATAGACAAAACACATCCTCTATATTGATAGATGTAATGCAGCTTCATTCAACATGATAGTCGAGACCTTGTGGTATCCTCACATCAGAAAGTCAATGACATCATTGAAGGATGAGTGAGAGTTAGACCATCTAATGATAGTTATTTCCTTCTTATGTGAATTTGTAAGGAAGTCGCTGAGAACTTTAACGACTTCTGTAATTGTGACATAGAGTGATCATCACACCGAGTCCAGTGATATTTTCCAAAAAAAAGGTAATAAAAAATCCAAATCCAATGTCATATAAAACTTACCACAAGCTGTGATGATTGTGGAGTTTTCTATCAAAAGATAATATACCCTATTAGGGCCGTGGAGGCAAAACCAAATGCTCAAGGGTATATTTTCAGTAATATACTAAATTCACCACAGAAACTCAACCTCGACTATTATAACTTATGTAAAATAATAATAATAATAGATAACGATATCAGGAATTTTCTATATTAATATAAAAATAAAACCTGGTCGGTCGGAATGGGCCTGGGCTGCAACACTCCCGTCGGATCTGTGTCCATTTCTTAAAACTAAAGAATTTTGTTGATAGATTTTTTTTATTTATTATGTAATGTTATTTACAACTGTATAAAATATATACAACAAATACATTTGCTGTAGGTAATATAGTGAAATTAAACCAACATGTGGAGAATTTACCCATTGATAGAGCTCCAATAACATTTCTAGAGATCTCGAGACTATCTTCTTTCAGATGGCTAGGAGGATTATTAGGTAATGAAGGAGAAGCCAGGTTAGAAACAAGTGGGTTTGGGTGGTTTTGAAGTTTGTTGACAGTTTAGAATTATACATTTAAAACTTATTTAGTTTTTGTAAATTAAAATTTTCTCTTATTCTGTAGATTTTACAAATCATTATTTTGCATATTTAAAGTTAACTATATGATATGCTCAAATAATATATTTTTAAACATAAACTCTCTAAATGAGGGTACTGTGACCTTTGATAGAATGCTCCTCAGTCCTGTTAGAACGTCCTTATCTGTTCAATTGGTTAAACTTTAATTGTAAATTATTCAACAGATAATTTTACTATCACTGAACCTAATTTAAAGCATATCCTTCCAAGCCGGACCCGCCCCACTAAGACCCCTTGAGAGCGACGGTTCAAACAGACAACTATAGCGAGTAGGTTGGTCATGTCACAATCCTACAAGAGGAAAGATCATAACACAAAAAAGCCAGTCATGATGCTAAGTAATTGCAATTACAATTTAACTCACTCTGACTTAATTCATTAATCTAACTTGAAGTAATCGATCATTTTCAACCTAAATATTTAATTAAGCTGTGGAAAATATCACTAAAAAAGTAATTTTTACTAGAAAGTTTAAATCCAGGAGATGAAACAATCTACGAAATGAACCTTGATTTAACATTATTTGGAAACGATAAAGAAACTAATAATTTGTTAATGGACGCTAAAATCGAATTAATTAATTAGTAATATTGGAATATGGATACTAAGGGAGTTTATGATAGTTAAGATATCAATTATGAAAAAAAATATATTAAAAAATCATAAAAGTATTCGAAATTTCAATGTCGTTGGTTTAACCAAACAAATAAACATTTATACCACTGGGTTTGGCCAATAACATTTTTTTTCATTTAAAAGTTTCATTTTAAATTTTTAAAAAAATGTTATCTCTATTGCATCAAAAAATAACGAGCTGTCAATGCTGTGAACCATTTATTGTAGAACCACCTCAAAAGATGTTTGTTGTTGTTGATTGTTGTTTAAAGGCGTAAAACCCTCTGGTCATCAACGCCTATGGGATGATAAAAGTAAAAAAATAAATAAATAAATAAAAAATAGAAAAATAAA
>NW_027109621.1:326321-338561 GCF_000696795.3 Halyomorpha halys
ATAAAGATTTTATTTATTTTTATAGTTATATATCTGTCACCCCAGTGAATGTGTGGTTAAGTCAAATTTTGATCAAAATGAGTTAAGTGGTCTAAGAGAATCACAGAGGCAACATCTTCAATGTGCATAAGTGTCTAAGTCAGTCAACGTTTTAAAACAGAGTTATTGCGATGTGTTTTTTTCAACGGTCGGTGAACAATTAGTTAACTCTATTATCTAATTAGTGAGAAGACATATCAAATTGGTGTAAAACAAGTAACAAGATACCAACGTTTTGGTGGTATTGACGAAATTTCGATGATTTACCACAAACACCTGATTTTACATAAATGTTTAACTTTAACTTTAAGTTTAAAAGTTGTCCCCTGAAAAGTAAGGAATTTTGACTTAACCACATATTCACTGGGGTTACAGATATATTTATTTACTTATTTTAGTTTTTTTTAATATGAAAGTGTACAATTATCACTATTGCTCATTGCCCATATTTGTGGTAGATTGTATTATTATCAATAAATTAAACTTTGCAATTTCCAAAAAAAAAAATTGTTTCAATTGTGGCATCGTCGCGAGAACCTCCTGATATTATTATATTGTAGGTGATGTTTTGTTTACGGAGAACGGAATTTGAACTCGACCTTAATATCTCCCTTAATCTCTCGAAGGTGGGCCAACTGTTGGAGATTGTTATAGCTGCAGCGTGTGCTCGTGAGGGCGGACATTTTCTTATGTTTTTCTAACACCCTTATCTCTGTGTACATGGCCCTAATGCCCTAGGTGCATGCCCTTCAATTATTTCCCGGCTCGGAATTAAGTCGTTACCTCACGGCCTACGGACCTTTTTTCTTCCAGGAACGGTGAGGGGATCGATACCCAACTTTCCAAAAGGAAAACAGTTTGATAGATGATCCACTTAACCTTTGATGTGTACTTAAGTTAGAACCTCGGGTTTGTTTAACTTCCATTAACAACACCAGGGCAAAGAACTCGGAACAAAACTTTTGGAGAGTACTCTCATGTACTTCCTTCCGGTATTAACCTTAGCGATGATCGGTCTTCCATCATAAATCGTGTGTAGTTGGAGATGATGAAGTTTTTACATTTGAATCATCAGTCTTTTAATTTAATGAACCGTAAGTAGTGGCCATCATGATAACAATTATCCGATACCTTTGTTTAATATATTCGAAAATCGTCACTGAAGTTATGACACCTCATAACAAAAAAAATAAAACCTTACTTTAGCCTTTTTACTTTATTTTCTTTATTTGTTGATATTATCTTTGTATACCATTGCTTCTAACGTTTCGTATGTCCTACTTCATGGTCTATTTTGAAAAAACAGATACAAAGGTTTTTCTTTTGTTTTCTTTTTGATTTTTTATAATAGAACAAACAGTAAAGCACAAAATTGCCTTTACAATATAAACCACTAAATAAAACTGAAAAAATAACAAAACAGAAAAAGTACCGATTAATTCTTCACTCTAGAGACAACTTGAAAGAATTCTCGAAATAAAAAAAAAAAGTATATAATTATCCTAAAAGAAGATGAATGGAGCGATAAGACTCAGAAATGAACTTTTCATTATTTGTCAAAGTATTGAAATTGTATTGTTGATTTTTTCGGACTTTATATTTCATAGAGTTCTACATTCCTAGTTTTGAAACTTTCAAATATAGATTTTTATAGATTATAAATAATCTATTATTATCATTATAACATAGGCGACAGAGTATGGAGATCTAAGTTCCCGCGCGATGAAATTAGAAAATACATCGCGTGTTCCTTAGCGTGTTTTTTCTCGTTTAAGGTGGATTCGTCACTTCCACGCCTACTTTTTGGGTGTGCCACCAATTGACTAACGAGCCTCACAAATGCTCGGGGGAAGATTGTGAGTGAGTTTTGTATTATTTTATTCTTGAAAAAAGCCTGGGTGGGGCCGGGACTCCATCTGACAACCTTTGGGTTGGTAGACTGCTCTCTTATGAATAATCGGTTGTAATATTTTATTAACTTTATATAATTACATTGTCTATACAATTGTCTGTAATAGTTATATCAAAACATTGTCTACTGTTTATAATATTTACACAAGCTTTGAATAAACTATCGGCTGAGTGACAAAGAAATAATATTTACCCCTTGCTTTTACTTGCAAATCAAAAATTCAACTAATTATATAAATAAATTTACAAATGCGCATATACAATTTTGACATTAATAAGACAATTTTCTATTTTTGCTTGAATTAAAGGCCTGTATTCTTGTCTGACATAATGTGGTTTATACTTTATTATTTTCTAATCTCTTTTTTTTTTCTTTTTTTTTTCTTTTCATTAAAAACTTCCATTCAGACGGAGACTTATTGGATATTGTTTTACGTATATCAGCGCGCATACTTGCCTTTATTTTTGAAAACTTAGAAGAATTCTCTTTACATATTGTTCACTTTTTTTATTCACAATCCACTCTCAAGTCTAAATTGCCATTTAAATCAAGCTACATCCAGTTTCAGATTTAATGCATTTATCTGCAAAGCCCAAGAGGAGAAAAAATTCAGTTATTTCACCCCAATTGCTTATTGCTTTAATGGAAACTTTAGTTACTAATCAAAATTGATGAATCTGCTAAATATAGGTAGAGAGAATGAAAAATGGCAGCTGTTTCTCAAAACATAAAAAAAAAACTTTTTAATTATGAGCTCTATACCCTTAAAACTACCAACAACATTAGAATACCTAATAAGACATACAACTGAGCCAGTTGCAGGCCTACCTGCTACGCCATAACCCCTGATGAAGACCTGAAACTCAGTTCGAAACGTCGGCATAAAATAAATAAATATGGTGTTGTTTATTTATGTTGTTCTTTGCTGACCGCACCCCCCCCCCCCGACAAACTTCTCCAATAACTAGTAAGACAATATATAAAGATAATTTAAAGTACAGTAAATGTTCTAATATATAAGCCCTAACAGAGCTGATTAAGTCCAATCTTTATATATAGCATTTAAGAGAAACACCTCATAAAAATGTACTGAAAAAAAAGTAGTTAGTGAATTTATTGTGGGAAATCTATACCTCAGGAACCATGAAACTTACAGATATCTACTAGCACTCAAATTAAAGCTAGTTTAATGTGTATAAACTATTTTATGACGTTTATTCCCCCTCGCTATACTTGGCTGACTCATAAATTTTGACTAGTAATAGTGATCAATAGTAACTAGGTAGTTCATTAAATGAATCAAAAATTGGGGTGGAATAACTGACATTTCTTTTCCACCGGGCTCTTGTATTAGTAATATTCCTGAGTTTTCGATTTTTAATTTCCGTTTAAAAACGTCAATTCAGTTTTAGTTACTCTAAAAAGATTCATTTTTCAAGCTGTAAGACACTGTTACTATTTTTCTTTCCTATAAATGAGCAATTTCCTTGAAAATTAACATTAAAGAGAAAACACAAGATGTATTCATGAAAACAATATTTTCACCCGTATAAAATTTATACAAAATTACATTAGATTGTAGCACTAAGAAATTAAGTATATGCATTGTGCTAATAACGATATTTTCACCAGACGCAAATTAACCTCACTAATGACTATAATGACCACAGAGCTGAGTTCTGCTCCCACAATGATACGCATATCCTCGGGTCATATGAAACCGGAGTAATGTGATATAGTGGGCGCGGCAAAGAGCTAGGGTGGCGGCTTCTCTCTACCCTTCTCTCTACCTCGAAGTTGTTAAATTAATAATTAGTTCCACTGTGAAATAATTCCAGAGGTAACAAATATTGTAGTTATTCAATAATTTAACCTTAGTCATTACTAATTAGAATATCCTCGGGATATATTACGTAATATATTAGTACACTAGCAATTCCACTGAATATATATTATTTCGCAAAATCGTTACAATAAAATATAAAAATAAAAGTATCGTTGTCATAAATTAAACGGTAGAATATTTTTTACTTTTTAAACCACGTATAGAGGGATTATGTTATTTCTTTTTTTAAATTTTTATTATACCAGACGTATGAGAAAAATAAATACAAAGGCTATCATGTTATTATTGAAAGACATCCAAGCTAAGTCTCGTCTAGCTCTAACTGCGGTAAACAACTATTCAACGTCTATCATGTTCTGAAAAACATAACATCACATTACTTTAAACGAGGGATATAACATTTTATTTGTTCACTACAGTATGTTGGACAATTTCAGATCTAGGATCATTATTCAGGTAATTTAATTTAGGCTGGTGATGTGAGATGTGTTATTCCTCGTGCGTGTTAATATGATTTTTTTAACTCTTCTGTTCGGATGTCAACATTTCTTGTTGAGAAATAAAAAGGCTATATTCACATTTCTTACCCTTCAAATTAAATCATCAAGTTGTGAAAAGAACTATGTCAGAAAAATAACTTTTCAGGATGTTATTATTTTATTTATTTATAAAATTTAATTTTGAAGGATATTGTAAGGGCTAGCTGCAGTCACGAAGGAAAGAAAGTAGTAATAACTATTTATTTATTTTCTGCCGACGTTTAGACCTAGGATGTAGAGCTAGATGTGAAAAAAAAAATTTGTTTATCAAGAAAATATTAATTGTAATAATTAATAAAGCATTGCGACAATTATATATATATATATTATGGCTTGCTCCCGGTTTCGATCCTGTATACGCCCTTGCCTCAAACGACGGTTGTCACGTGACTCCTACCTAACAGCGCTCACGAATTTTAGCTATTTTTCTTTCTTCTTGACTGCATCCCAGACCATTTCCTTCAAATTAACTTACATTCAAATTAAATTACAAGTTATAATTAAACATTTAAAAATTAGGTTTCATTAGATTCCTTTTAATATACTAAATTACCAAAAAATACTTTTCATCATTTAAAACCATTTAATTAATAACTTTCCGATCTAGAGCCTTTTACTTCTGAGTCTGAAGGTGTGAATTGCGAAGAACAGGATATAATTTTTTAGGGTTTTTTACTATACACTACAGAAGTACAATGGTAATAATATGAACTATGAAAATACTAATTAATGACGGAAAATTTTGGATAAGAACTGGGATAGGGCTTGGCACTACAGCAGTTTTCATGCATGTATAGATTTAATTTTAATGTAAATTGGGAAACTAATAAAGATATTCCAAGCTTAGGGAGATAAAAGTCAGATGGTAAGATATATAAAGGCACTAACTAAAACTGTGTAGGTTAGGGGGTACATGGCCGGCTATTAAACTTGCAAATTTGTCAAGTCTGCCTCTAGACTACTCTCGAGGGGGGGAGGGGTTCGCTACCCTTCTTCTCCTCTCCTCTCGGTGAAAAAGTTCCCGAATCAGAGGCCCTTTTCATGCCCAAATCGGGACTAAATTGGTCGCGTCAAATTACCCCTGTTATATCTATTGTATTATTCTCGTTCCGATCCTCTAATAGTGGGGGTCGAAGAAAGGAAGAAAAAAGAATGGAGGAGAAGAAAAGAAAGAATCTTTAAAAAAATGTACAGCAAAAGAAACCGAAAAGTTGGTAATAAGGAAGGGCATTGTGAAGGCTATGAATACAATAGCTTATTTGCTCCGACATAAGTGGAGGATTTAGTCTCCCAGACCCACTGTCTGCTTTAGCTATTAATTTTACGCCCCCCCCCCTATTTGTTCAATTTAATTGCTTTCTTTCGTTCTTTTAAATATTTTAAGTTTTACTTCCGTATTTATGAAATACTAGTTGACCCGGTAATGCTTCGCTATTGCTGTATTTGAGGATGTATATAGATTTAATGAACACAATTGATGGTTCGATTTAAATTATTTTATTTATTTAAATTAAACATATAAGTATAATTTATTATTATGATTTGGTAACATAAATTGAGCCAATATATATATTGAAATTCGATACACTTAAAAAACGTGCCTTTGATTTTAATCAAAGTTTAAACCCGTTTAATTGTATAACATATATTGAACTTTGAACTTTTGAATTTGAAATTTTTTTTTTAATCATGTAAATCATTGATCATATAAATACTAAGTACAACATAACCAATAAATTCAATATTCCTTCTAGAATTTTTTCAGAAACTTTTTTATTTAATTACTTAGACACATTATGTGTTCATAAATATTCATTTGTGCTATGTTAAATAAAAAATAAACTGTTATGATTAATTAAAAATATTTAAAACAATGTATTTACTCGGAATTTTATAATATACATTCATAAACAAGATTTAATTATAGAATCAGAAAGCTGGGGAAAGTCTTATGTTAGTAAAAATATGAAGAGCACAAATATTCATCTGTTGTCAGTTTTAAAACAATGCAAACTTAAAACAAACGTATGGATGCAGCTCAAGCACCCAAAACCGACACCAAATAGGTTGGCTGCAAATTCTGGCCGACTTGTACCAATAACTCATCATCACAATTGCGTATGCACCAATTTGCCATTGTTTGGCAAACATGTAGAGGTACCTTTATACCTTTATATGTATTAGACGAAAATGCCCTCTTGATCATTATGACAGTCATATTTCACTAACAATGAATTGGGATAAAGCAATAGAGGGATATTCGAGCGTGATCAAAGGAAGGTTAGATCTGGAAGGAGGCCATCGAATATTTAAATTTTAGAAACCCATTGTTTTAATAATACATCGTTATAAAAAAAAATGAAGTATAATACCATACATTATGAGCACGTGAATAAACGATTAGTTTTTAGCACACCAATGGTAATTCTTTAAAAGAAAGTCCAAAGGAATCTTCTTTTATGATGGCTCTGAGCATTGTCGGTACCCGCTTTAGAAGTTATGTTGTAAACCTGTAAGTAGTTTTATTGTTACTAATTCACACACATACTCCCCGTTCCAATAATCCACTAGCGTAAGCCAACCAAGTTACAACCTTCATTGGACCCCTCACCTAACCTTATAATGCCAAAAGGCAATCCAAGGTATCCTTCACACCCAGCTATACATATACCATACCTCCTATATGTACGTACCAAATACCCAGTAAAATCATTACAGGAGGGTATGAAAAAAAAAAAAAATTCACACATGCTTTGCACAATAGCGAATTGGCAAATGCCTCTATTATACCATACATGGGATCCTAAAACTAGCCGAGAATGTCCGCCTACTAGTCTTCAACTATATATTTATCTTAGGTTAAGTTGCAATCAGTTCCTCTATATTTCTCCTTGGTTCAGTTCGACATTTGATAACATAGATTATAAAGGATGTGAATCGTTATTCATTGTACCGTGGCAATACCAATGCTATGACGAAAAAACTAAAATTATATTGTTAACTACTTGTATCTCGTTAATGTCAAAGAATCAAAGTTATTTTTCTTTTTAATTCAGTTCTGTATATTTCATCATAATAAAGTTCAGCCTCAATTATTTCGAACCTCCGCTGTTGAAAATCCAATAAGAGATTGGGCGTTTAATTTCTTGTATGCTATTTTTGTAGTTTTCTGGGACCTTAGAATCTTTTATTAGTTTTTTTATATACAGATTTCGATTCATTGTTTCGGTTTTCTTCGGTTTATGGGTCATTTATTAGGTATTAAAGGATTTTAATTTTTTTTTTCATATCTTTGATCGAGCATGCGTATTCCGATTAACCATTACACCCAATTTTTTTTCTTTATGTATATCGTATGTATGGCTTTGAAACTCACTTTCTTTCATATTCAATATTAGAGATTAACTTGCGAAAAAATATAATCAGGACCTTCCAAACCCTATTGAGCGATCTCTATGTTAAAGAATACTCCAAAAGTAACAATCGCTATAGAAAAATAATTAAAGGAACTGAATCAAACACTCTAAAATCTAATAAAGGATTCCTGAAATGTAAAAGAAACAGTAAATCGAAATGCGCGTTCGTGATCGAAAATCCGACAGTGTATTCGTAAATAGTTTCCTCAAAACCTAAAAAAGAAATTCATATACCAGAGAATTTAAATAAACTCCCTAATAAATAAAGTCCCTATACAATCAATAATGCTAGATTTAAAACAAATTCCTCTTTTAGCAACTTCGAAATAAAAATAAACGATTAACTGGAGGAATCCGAAACCATGGCGAGCGGATGCTCAACCATGTTGAGTAGCTAATACACAGCTTACTGATCAGTCAGAAAATCGACAATATTGAAAAGGAATGAGAGAGAATTAGTTGTGATTAGTCGAATGAGGATATTAGGAATGAGAGAATTAGTTGTGATTAGTAGAATACATTTTCCTCCTTTTCTACTTGGTTAGTTGAGTTGTCAATTCCCAGGAAAGTTGACAATCTGATAAGTGATGATTATGGATTCCAAGTGAGTCTAGAATTATGGTTGTCAACATGCTTTGAAACTGGTTCATCTCAACACCTAGCCCCTCCAAAAAATTATTGGTTCTATGAGGGATGGTTCCTCTAATTCCTAACCAAAAGCCCTTTCACCGAAAATCGTTATTCCCCAAATTACCCTGTATAAGTAAGGAATACATTTTACTCTGCCTGTATAATGCTCTAATCATTTTTAAAATTTATTTATTTAATACCAGATCGGCCTGGTGGGGCTTACATGGTATAGTCCCATACAAAAGACACCCCTAACTCTATACAATATTATAAATTAAAAAATAAAATAAATAGATTAAAATAATAATTCCTAATGAAAGATAAAAGTAATTTTGGTAACAAAAACAATGACATTTATGGATTTAACAAAATAAATAATTGACTTCTGAAAAAAAAAGAAATAAATTTAAGAAAAAGATGAAGAGGGGAAAAAATTTTTTTTTAGAGTGACAATAACATAACTGAGCAACATAATGTCATTATAACAAGATGTCCTTCTGCAATCTTGGCTTCAGTCTTCGGGTTGTGGTTGGGTTTCCCAAGTTGTAGGTCACTGCTCTTTTAACTGGGAGTGAACTTTTTTTTTTATGTAATCCTCTATTGTGTCTATTTGTAATTTGTGATCCTAATCATTCTTTTCAAACCTTATCGTAGGAACTACTATTAATGCTTCCTTTTTAGTCACACTAAAAGCTTGAATGTCTACAAACCTTGAAGAGCTCTCTGTAATTATGCAATACACTTCTTGGAAACATGTATATATGTACATTGTATGAAGTATACCTTCAACCGCCTTGTAAGACACACTTCACTTTTGGTTGGCTGGTTGGGTTGGAGTGGACTGTATAATTGAAAATGAACATGATTAAATGAAAAATAAAATTCTATTGTTTTTTGTTACAAATGGTGTAGTGGGTGGCCGAAAGAAAACATTATGATTAGATTGTTAGTAGAATTTTGTATGACTGGGCTATGGAAATTGTAGATCTAACATTGAGGTGGTTGATGATGATGGTGGATTGTAACTATTGCTATGTGGACTTACTTCTTTCTTCCCCCCGCATCTCCAAGCCTCTCCTCCCTCTCCTGCTGGGAACCACTGAAGTAACTCTACTCACTCATGGAAGATATTGCTGATCACTGAACAAAAATAAAGGATGGACGCATCTCTGGTTGAGACAAGATGGCTATCTCACACTCATCTCGATTGCTTCTCTTCCACCAAGAGCGCTGGATGATGCAAGCTTTTGATGCTGACCACATGGGCGCTACTGGTCCTAAACATGGCAGCTTTTCTGATTCAACCTTTCCGTTGCCGTAGGTTACCGGAACATTATATATATATACACATATAGATTTTTTTTGTTCGGCTATTTTCTTCGTTATATTATTGTGCCGGCGAGTGACAAGGAGCATGTATTTAGAACATTTTCCCTATACATTAACTGGGGTTTCTCATGCTTGGCCACATTTGCAGTGGGTCCAACATCCCGTTCACCAGACTACCGGTTCTCGTAACTCCACGGTTTATCTTCTATTTCTTCTGCTTTTTTATTTTTTATTATTTATTTTTCTTAACTTCTCTAATGTATTATTTTCATTTTACATTTGCATTTAATCTAACTACAATGGTACAATGAACCAACGTGTAGTAAAATTCTCTTTTCCAAAGTATATTTGGATAAAACTAGGATCCCAAACTTATTTTACTTCGGTAAAAGTTATTCTAGTCGGAGTTTATCCCAGGCTAAAGTACGTAAATAAATTTTCTCAAAGATGGTGGTAGGATTTGATTAGATTAGAGTATAGTAGAAAGGTGAGGACTGTAGAGGGAAGGACTGGGACACAGTTAAGCCGACCCGCTTGTATTTCTCCCTTATCGGACAAGTTGGCTGTCCTGTCTCTTTCTTTTTCCTCTCTTTTCCTATTCTCCTTTTAAACCCTTTTTCCCTCTCCCTCTTTAATTGGTGATAATTTACACTGCTCTTCTATTCAGGGAACGTAGAAGCTGTCATTTTTTTCTTTACTGTGTTAGATAGAGCAGAATCAAGAGATTGGAAATCGCAAAAAGTTAAGTTCTGGCTTTGAGTTTTTTTGTAAAGAATTTCCTTTAATTTATTCCATCAAAGATTTTGTTTTATAATACTAAATTTTTGTTTGTTTTCCTTATTACGTTCATATCCTAAAAGGAAACACTTATTTTTTTCTCATTATCCTTTGATGAAATCTAACACAAAAAATTGCTATATTTAAATTACGTGAATTCCACGAACCCCCACCTGCAGATCCAATGTGCAAGAGACCATGTGCTTCTTATGGATCATTATGGATCTAGAGATATATTTTTTCAAAACTCCAACATTTTATACAAACAACTAGAAATTAACATTTTGTGAGTTTATTTCGTCAAATATCATAAAAACTACAACTCCTACAAAGATAAACATTATTAACTATTTTTTAATACATTTAACTAGCTTTAATTTGAGCGCTGGCTGACATCTGTTCGTCCAATGGTTTCTGAAATGAAGTTTTTCATAAATCAAACTTATTGTCCGAACAACTATAAATCAATTTATTTAAGCAAATAAATGAAAACTACTAAGTTCTACTAAGTCAAGTTCATAAACCTCTTTATACTCCATTAAACTAGCTTTAATTTGAGTGCCAATAGATATTTGTACATCACATAGTTCCTTAGATATAGAATTCTCATAATAAATTAACTAACTAATCTTTCAGTAGATTTTTAAGAAATTTTGCTTTTTAAAAAGCTATATCTCGAGAACTATTGGACGTAAATAGCTCTTTTAGGGCTAATACTTCAGAAAATTTACTCATGTTTAAATTATTTTCTCTTAGATTTTCTATTCTTGTTGATAATTTTTAAGATATAGAGCTCCGAATGAAAAATTAGTGTTTTTTAATGTTTTTAAACATCTGGCATTTTATATTCCCTCTACCTATACTTGGCAGACTCATCAATTTTGACTAGTAATTATACCTAGTTTTGAATTCAGTATGCAGTCCACTTTGAAACCGATCACACAATCTTTCGAACCAGAGATTAGTGCTTCATCAGTTCTAAAAATCATTTTTGTGAACTATATAAAATTGTGATTTTGTTTCCCAATATGTATTGTTGTGACGTCGGCTTGTGCATTCCGTGTTTTAAAATCTATTACATACAGACTAATTACTAACAAGGTATATATAAAAATCGTTTTGTTACATTTATTATTACGTGCCGAAGTTTTTCCGAACATAAAAACACTAGACATTTTTTTTTTGCCTAGAATTCGTAATTTCACAACACTATGATGTGGTTAATCACTTGATTATCTTCTCATTTCCATTCCATAAATTTCAATTTTTCTGCTTACGGATTAGTATAAGTTATTAATTACTCCAACCAAGTTCGGAATCCGTTGATAAAAAGGAGGGAGGTACTTTGTCCTTACCCCGTTTGACGGAAATAGGATATGGAATTTCAGCCTATAAGGGAACATAAAACGGGCGGAGCGGGTAATGCTAGGTCACGTGCTTGCTCTAATTACTGGAACAAATCCTGAAACGGACAGGAACCCTTTGATCGAGACCCAATAAGGGCTCAAGGCTATGATAAAAATGATCCATCCCTCAAGTCCAAAGGGGGCAGAGGGACGAAACCAGTAAAACCTAAATTAAGCGGGACTTCCGTCATATACGGTCCATGGAAATTCGAATAAAACGAAAACTTTATTTCCTGTTTGGAATCTCAGAGCTCATCGAGAAGTAATATTAAAATGAATCGGGAATTTGTGTCGCCTAATATAGAAAATATAAATAAGAAAGAATTTCCTGATTTTATATAATAAA
>NW_027109621.1:338611-391347 GCF_000696795.3 Halyomorpha halys
TATATATATATTATCTCTTGACTTTTATGTAATCTTAACTTACTTCTTTTTTTCCGTTTTTTACTGTGTTAAATTTTGTTTTCACATTTCTATTTCACGTGTCCATACGTCTGCTGTTCATTTTAACCTAATAGTTTGGCGTGACCTAATCTTTAAACTACTAATCTTTTAGTACTTTAAAAAGATATATCTCTAGAACTGTTGAACGTAAATAGCTCTATTGGGTCTAATATTTTTATTTATTTAATGCAATTTGCAACTGTACAAAATAATAAATACAGTAAGTAAAAATGTGGAACGTTTCATTTACACTTGAAAAACTTGGGAAGAAACCACCCATTGGTATTTCAAGCATTAATTTAAATTAGAAGGTCCCGTGCCCATCTTGTTTTCAGACGCCTCTAAGGATTATCAGGGATTGTCAAGGATGAAGAGATTAAGAACTAATGGGTTAGGATAGGTAAGTTTGGAATGTAAATACGCAATCTGTTTCGGGCCAAATCTGCAAGGAATGGGATGTTAAGGTCTTTGTGGATGAGTTTATATGTAACGTAATAAGGAACATCAAGAATTTTATGTAGGATTTTGGATAGTAAGAAATGGATGCGGGAGGAATTTGATGGTTTGGAAGAGCCCCAGAGCTCAATCCCATATTTCCAAATTGGTCTGATTATCATAGTGTATAATATTTTTTTGTAGTGAATGGGAAGTTTAGAGCGTTTGTCAAGGTGTTGAAGCAATCGAAATCTACTCCTTACCCATCCTAACCCATTAGTTCTTAATCTCTCGTCCTTGACAATCCCTAATAATCCTCCGAGGCGTCTGAAAAGAAGATGGCCACGGGACCTTCTAATTTAACTTAATGCTTGAAGTACCAATGGGTGGTTTCTTCCCAAGTTTTTCAAGTTTAAATGAAACGTTCCACATTTTTACTTACTGTATTTATTATTAGCAGTCGAAATCTACGAGCAGTTTCTTGTCATTTCAGTCTTGTTTGTGGATTCCAAGTCGCTTGTCAAGATGGAGTCCTAAGTATCGAATCCGTAGAACAGGCGTTAGTGGAGTATTTAGAAAGGATACTGTAGGACAGAAGGGTAGATGTTTACGACGCAGAGTAAAGGTGATCTGGTAGGATTTGTCAGGATTTATTTTGATTCTCTAGTTTTGACACCTTTCTTCAATGGATGTTATGTGTGTCTGTAGTGTTTGTGATGGATTAGTATGACAGTTGTTTATAGACAGTATGCATGTGTCATCAGCGTATGTTGTTAGGATTGTGTTAAGGTGGGTTGGGATGCCAGCTGTATATACCATATAAAGAATGGGACCTAAGATACTACTTTGAGGAACACCGGCGAACTGAGAAAAGAGAGATGAGTAGGCTAGGTTAGGTCTAATATTTTAGTAAATTTTCTGTGCTTTTAATAATGTTCTCTTAGGTTTTCTTGTGTTGTTAGTAGTTTTAAAGATATAGAGATTTGAATGAAAATTTTTTTTTTTAACATATTGAAACAGCTTTTTTATTCACCCTACCTATACTTGGCAGACTTATCAATTCAGACTATTAATTATACATAGTTTTCATTAAAGTAATGAAAAATTGGGTTAAAATAACTACCTTTTATTTTCTTTCCGACTCTTGTACTATTTCCTCTTCCTACACTGTGAGAAGATGATGAAATATTAATTTTGCTATTACTTATTTCTGTAGTGATAGAAAACACTCTTTCATTCATTCCCTAGGTTTTCAGGTTATCAATTACTTTATTTTTATAATAGTTTATGATGAAATTTTATGAGTCTTCATTCTTACTTTTTTCTTATAATTTAACTTTATTTTTTAACAATGAAAATATCATTTGTAATGACGTAGTCTCACGTTGTGCATTTTGATGGATTGTACCTTGGGCATAAAAAAAAACATTTTATTTCCTTAAATTTTGAATCTTCAATATAACAAATTTATTAAATTATTATAGTTTTCACACTTTTAGCCTTTTTCACTATATATTTTGGTTAACTTTGAGATATCCTTAATGGTTGAGGCTCGAATTTTTTTGTCGAAATCATTTTGAATAAAAAAAGCTTTTTCAAAGGACTTTTCCTAAAGAAGTATCAATAATGTTATGAATTTAGGAGTTTTATGGTTGGATAATTGTTTATTCATCTGTTGTTATTGTTGCAGGTATCATGGATGCGGAGGAAGGATTTATTGATCATTTCATCTGGGCGTTTTATGTTTACAGCTGACTCGAGATTTCAGGTAAAACTACTTACCTTCTTATAAGGTAATAAAACAATAATTATTATTATTTCAACTTATTTAGTCATACTGAAAATATCCAATAGATAGTGACAATTTCGTCTATTTTTCTTTGCAATGTTAATTCTTTTATTTTCTTAATTTCTGATCTTTTGCATAACATACCTTATTGTGCTCTTAATTAATCAAGATAGCAAGTAAAAGTGCCAAGTGAATACGTTAGATTGTCTTATGTATTATTAAGTATTTTCCAAAGCGGTCTGCAGTAACCGCACAAGAGCCTAAGAGAAAAAAAAAAAGTATAATATATAATCAAAACAAAGAGATTATACTGAAAAAAACTATAAGAAGGTTCGCATAAAGAGTAACAATAAATTATAAAAAACATTATTACAAGAGCTCGGTAGAAAAAAAGTCAGTTATTTTACCATTTGAAGTATGTGTTAGTAAGAAAATAAACCACTCTCAAAAAATCACTATATTAAATGAGTAATCTAAGTTTTTTTTATTATTATTTATGTAAAATAATTAAATATAAAAATGTCAGCTGGTATAAATTCTCCACTATTCCTTTCTACTCGTTATCCTCTTATTTTCTTTTTTGAAAGTTTATTTTTATGAGTTTGATTTTTATTCTGCACATTTCTATTATGTACTTGATCAGGTATAATTCAAGGTAAATTATTGTGTTTAAGAGTAAAATCTAGCGAACTCTCTCTAACCTATAGTTACTAAACCTCTAGTCTAATAAAATCTCTGGTTACTAAACCATAGGTGTATCCAGAATATATATATTTTTTGTATACGTAAGAAATTGATACTTGATAAAATATAATCAAGTACAATAATATAATGAGATATAATGAGTTACAATAAATCATAAAAAAATTATTAGTGCAAGAACCTGGTATAAAAAATTCAGTTATTTTACTCCTTATTATAGTGCAAACCATGTATAATTACTAGTTAAAATTGATAAGTCTGCTAAGTACTTGAGGGGGAATAAAAACTAGCAGCCGTTCCAAAACGTTTAAAAAATTAATCTTTCAGAGCTCCATTTTTAAAACTAGTTGCATCACTAGAAAACGTAATGGAGAAGTATTTAATTTTATTATAATAATTTAAAGTAATTAGTACTTTAAATGATGTTATATTATGTTTTCAGTATTGCTGCTTGTTTTAAAAATATGAATCTCTGAAAGAAATTTTTATTTTCCTTTTGAAACAGCTGCCATTCATTCCGCCTCACTATACTTAGCAGACTCATCTATTTTGACTAGTAATTGCACATAGTTTTCATTAAAGTAATTAAAAATTGGGTAGGGGGAGTAATAACTGAATTTTTATTTCACCGGGCTTTTGAACTAATAGGTTTTTTCATCATTTATTATATTTCTTTGAACCCTCTTGCAGCTATTTTTAGCATAAAAATAAACTCTTTGTTATTTTGATTAGATCTCCCCGGATAAGAAAAGAAAAAAAAAACTAATTAAAATTATACATTTCAGTTCTTTTATTAAAATTCTAATATTTTTTAATTTAAATATAAGAACCCCGGTGCTTTTCCTACAGTGAAGTGAAAAACAGGTTTCAATCAAGGTGGCATACATTTTTTTTTTTTTTAAATTTACTGCGAAGTTTTCCCTATTAAATCTCCCTTTGTTGCTTTCTTCTTATGATTTAATTATTCAGTATTCATTTTTATTAGAAAACTAAGCGGAGGAAAACATTTATTTTATTGCTATGTAATCTTTCTGCGTCCGACCAATGATATAAATTTCTACAATAAGACGTGAACGAATAAAAACAACCTTTTCACGTTCAAGGACATATTTCAAATTGGCTATGAATGAATAGAAATGAAGTACCCAAAACTTGTTTCATGTCTTGAATAATGTATCCTATACTTTGATCTAATAATCCATTAGACCCTATAAGGTGACTTTAAATACTGCTCCGTTACGTTTTTTGATGATGCAACTAGTTTTAAAGTTATGAAGCTCTGAAAAAAAAACAAAAAAAAAAAACAGCCCAAAACAGATATGCGTCTTTTCATTCCGAACTCCTTATCCATCCTGACCCATTAGTTCTTAATCTCGCATCGGATATTAAGACAATCCCTGATGTTCCTCCGAGGCGTCTGAAAAGAAGATGGCCACGGGACATTCTAATTTAAATTAATACTTGAAGTACCACCAATGGGGGGTTCCTTCCCAAGATTTTCAAGTGTAAATGAAACATTCCACATATTTACTTATTGTATTTATTATTTTGTACAGGTGTAAATTACATTTAATAAATAAATTTAAAAAAATAGTAATTATATATGGTTTTCATTAAATTAATTCAAAATTGGGATAAAATAACTGCTTTTTATCTACCGGGTTCTTGTACAAATAATGTTTTTACGATTTATTGTAACTATGCGAACTCTCTTATAGCTTTTTTCAGCATAAACTTTTCGTTATTTTGATTGTATTTTATCAAGTATCAATAAAAAATTTCTAGATATACCTATGGTTTAGTAACCAGAGATTTTATTAGATTAGAGGTTTAGTAACTATAGTATAGAGTTCCCTAGAGTTTACTCTTAAACGCAATAATTTATCTTGAATTATACGTGATCAAGTACATAATAGAAATGTGCAGAATAAAAATAAATCTCATAAAAAGAAACTTTCAAAAATAAAATGAGAGGATAAAAAGAAGAAAGGAATAGTGAAGAATTTATACCATCTGACATTTTTATATTTAATTATTTGACATAAATAATAATTAAAAAACTTAGATTACTCATTTAATATATTGATTTTTGGAGAATGGTTTATTTTCTTACAAACACAAACTTCAAATGATCGACTTTTTCTATCAACTATTTATTTTAAAAAAACTTCTAACGTTTCGACCCTCAGGCCATTCTCAAGGAGACAGCTCATAAGATTTGTTTTCACCTTGTTATTACATAATTTCCTTTCGCAATACTAATGTTTTAGAATATACCTTATTCATTAGGTAATAATAATACGAAAACAAATTTTATGGGTGGTCTTTTTGTGAATGGCCTAAGGGTCGAAACGTTGGAAGTTTAAAAAAAAAATAGTTTAGAGGAAAAGTAGATCATTTGAAGTTTTTTTTTTTAAGAATAAATTGTTTGTGATGTCATGTACTTTGTTAAACACACTATAAATACAATACATAATAAATTTAATACCTAATTGGTCATGTTATAATTACTAACACCGCTGTATATCTCTTTCAATCAGACTGAAAAGAAAACTTAACATTCACACAGCACGAAAGTTCATTTTTTTTAAATCTCTTTATTAGTAATGAAATATTAAAAATCATAAATTATACCAGTTTGATATTTTAAATTTTCAGTTATGATTTTATTATTATAGTTCCTTTCACAATTTCGGCTAAATAAAAATTCATAATTATTAAGCATTGCACATTTCCTTTATCCCAAAATATTTATTTTATTTCTGTATTATTATTTGATTTTGAATTAACTGTCATTGCCAATACAATTATTAAAGAAGAAATTTTATTAAAATAAATTAATTTTAATGAGGTTTGGCTGGAATAGATTACTGCGGCCATTAGTTCGGTTTAATGATACTGGTTTCGTTCGGTTTCTTTCAAGTTTTTCCTCTTGGCTTCCTGGTATTCTTACGAAATAAGAGCTTTCCTTAGTTAAAGGGTTTTGGGAATCGATTGCCGAGACCCATAAACCCTTATTATAAACGTTTAAGATAAATCCTTTAGCGAAATTTCGAGATCCATCTGTGTAAAAATTAATAATATATGGCTACCACCGCTACTTCAAACTTTTGATTCTACATTTCTATGTAAGTTCGAACATGTACTTCGCTCTTATTCTAGTCTTAAATCTGTCCGAAGTAGTTTACAATTATCATAGTTATTCATTTTTAAAATAAACTAGCAGACTCAGAAATGCTTCGCATTTGCTAAATTTTGCGCTGTAGATTCATTAGTGGAATACTATTGAAAGATTGATAAAAATAAATATAATTAAATATTTACACATTGGATTAATGATTAATCAAATTATTAAAATTTGTTTAATCATTTATTAATGATTAATAAAAATGCATTTATTAATATTTAATAAAAATTCATTTATTAGTGATTAATAAAAATTAGATAAAAAAGAAGGGAATTATTAACGATTATATGGAAAATGGAATCCGAAACAAAAAAAAATCCTTCAGGTAATAAAGTTAAAAAATTTCTAATTTTTGGTTTAGAAAATTTCTTTCAAAATTTAGATGTGCATATGGATACTGTAAAACCACATTGAAAGTATATTTTAATTTAATGTAGGTATTAAACTGTTCTGGAGCGATGTATCACTTGTTTGCTCTTTCTTTTTAGAATGTTGATATGAGTTGTGCAATATTTGTTGAGCAGTTGTATAATATTATGTTTTTCAATTCTTCAATTCTGTTTCTATTGACGGAATGTTTACTGATTATCAGAGTCGTTTATTTTGAAAGTGGCCTAAGTCAATTTATACTTAAATTGAGGTATTTAAGGGTTTGTGTTTCAATGTAATTAAAAATATACGTACAGTATACTAATGAGACATACTGATTAAGTGTATCTAAAGGTGTTACATTTATAGTTCCTATTAAAATAATGGCAAATATTAAATGAATAATATGAGTTTTCTTACCAAGAATGGAGTTAGGCCACTTAAAAATTTATTTACCAGATTCGTTATAAAATTTGAAGGATCCATTCAACATAATTTAAGATGCTTCTAATTAAAAAAAATACTCATTTTATTTGACATATCTTTATAACATTTCAAAAATATAATTTATGCGATTCAAAACATTTGTAACTAACTACATGGCGTACTAAATTCAAAACATAAATTAGAAAAAAATTTACTACTCATATATATTTTGTGTGTATGAAAGGGATTTGAAGACATCATAATGTTCCGGTGGTATATATCGTAATAGGTCTATTATGCCCTTGAATTTTTCAGTTGTAATTTGTCTGATATTTTTATAAAGTGGTGTCAATATAATTTTTTCGAACTTTCTTGGTCCAATCGACATGGTAAGAATTCAAATAATTCAGGACTTTAAAATTTTAATTCTCATTCATTGAAGTCTTATAGAAAATTTTATACAGTTCATTTCTGACAAAACTCATTCAATATCTTTTTAATCAGTTTATTTATTCCCTGTTAGAATTCTTTAACCTTTTAAAAATTGCGTTGTCTAATACTTCTAATACTTTTGTTGATACAAAATCTTCTGGTCTCACTTCGTGTACAATAAAGTTAATACTTTTCCGACACAATTTCATAATAGTTTGTTAATCTTGGGGGACAAACAATATTTTTTTTTTTTTAAATGCCATTTCTACTATGACAAACTCTCTATTATTTGGTAAAAACGTATGTCCTGATATTAAAAATTTGTGATTTATGATTTCCACATTATTTCAAACAGTTTAGAAAATGTTTTGCCACATTAAACATATCTTAATTTAAGAATAAATGGTCTTGCCCTACAGTATCTTTTAATAATACCCCACTTATTCCTGTTGAACAGATCCGTTACTTAGCTTAGGACTAAATCTCAACAAACGACTGACATGGAATCCTCATACAAGACTGAAAAGACAGGAAACTGCTCGTCGATTCCAACTATTACAACATTTACTAGACCAACGGTCCAAACTTCCAATCCATTACAAAAGATTGATCTACACGACTATTATAAGGCCTATTTGAACATATGGAGTTGAGGTATGGGGCTCCACTAAACCATCTAATTCCTCTCGAATCCAATCTTTACAGTCTAAAATCCTTCGTAAAATCCTTAATGTTCCTTACTTTGTCACAAATCAAATCATCCATCAGGACCTCAATGTCCCCTATGTTGCCGATTTGGCCAGGACCAGATACCAATTCTTCCATAATAAACTTCCCAGCCACCCAAACCAACTCGTTTCTAACCTGGCTTCTCCTTCACTGCCTAATAATCCTCCTAGGCGTCTGAAAAGAAGATGGCCTCGAGATCTTCTCCTTTATAAATGTTTTTGGAGTTCTATCAATGGGTAGATTCTCCACATTTTTTTATCATGTCATAATATCACTTACAGCAAATTTACTTAATGTGTATATATGTATACAGTTGTAAATATCAATAAATAAATTATTAAAAAAAAAAAAGTATAAATGGACTAGGTCACTTTTAAAATAAACGGCTGAATTATTGAACTAACTTTGGAATGTTATGTGTCCAGAATTATCCTATTTACTCGAAATATAAGTGACCTCAAATGCTTTATTGATTGATAACTTATTGTTGTACATGTAAACATTCATGCGTAAATAATTGACAAATGGATTTAAACCACTTTCAAAATAAAGGGCTATTGTTTATATACATTTGAAAACTCAATTGATATTATTGAAAATCCTAAAATTTAGAAATCATGTATTTGACTTATTTTTATTCTCAGGTTATATCACCCGATGAAGATCCCGCTTCGTGGAACTTGCAGCTGAGGAAGGCGAAACCACAAGACGAAGGCCTATACGAGTGCCAGGTCAACACTGACCCCAAACTAAAGCAAGCAGTTCTTCTCACTGTCTCCGGTAACCAGAGTTAAATTTTTAAGATTTATATCTGAACGATACAACTATGAGATGTACTTTTAATAATGACATTTACCCACTTATGTTGGAATAACAGTGTGTCTATATTATATTTAATGACCTTGGACGAAGTACTTATAGAATTTACAATTTTATTTTTGTAATATTTTTTGTTATCGTATGGCTTGAATTTTGTTACTAATGAGTAATGATATTCGGAAGCTTTTTTTTTTTTTTCATAATTCGTACAAAGCGAAACTGTCTTTACGCAACATACAAACTAAAAGATAAATAATTTACTGATACATTATTACAGAATTATTATAATTGTAGAGTATTTTATCTAAATTTGATATATCAACTTCTCAAAAATATGAATTTATTTTAGACAAATAAAAATTCTACACCCAAAAATTAATTTTTTCTAAACTTGAGTTTTCCCATGTCAGATATGCGTTACCAACCAAGATTTTCAATAAAAGATTGACTTTTCTACATGAGATACCTCTGTAATCTTCTGAAAATTTTTATATTGACTTTTGATAGAAAATTCGTTTATCAAGACTTTATCGTGTATAATTGATACCCTAACTGGTGGGAATTTTTTTTTTGTTAATTTGTACGTTATTACGTTTTCGTATACATTCAGGTTATTATTAAAGTTACTAGAAGTTATATGACTTTGATTTTGATGGTGACTATTTATAATTAAAATGTACGGGAAATCAATTCACAGTATACGATCATAAGATCACAGTATACGTAATCAGTAGTTCGAGGTTGAGAAGTTTTCTATAAAAAATTATTACCACTATTTACAAATTATGAGAGTATCTCCTATAGAGAAGTCAATTTTTTGTTGAAAATGTTAAGTGGTAATATCTATCTGACAAGAGAAAACATACATTTTTAAAAAACTAAATAATTTTTTATGTTTAATTTTGATTTGTCCAAAAGAATCTATATTTTTAGGAGTAAATAGATATATTAACTTTAGATAGCATGCACCTCTATTATAAAAAAAGTTTGGTTTCTCCAATTAGCCATATATATGGTATGTTAGATCAATATGGAGAAGACATATAAATACTAGAATTTATAATAATGGTAATAATTATTGTTTTTACTTTTATTTATTTATATCATTTTATCGAATTACTTATTTTACTTGTCCTAATATTGGGTTTAGTTGTCCTTTCTCCTTATAGTCTCTTTTCTCCCATTACTCTTCGACTGAATATTCATTTATTTTACTTTATGATTTATTATTTATTTACGCTTTATTTTTTACTTTATAGTTAAAATTATTTTAGCTTAAATCATAAAATTTCTAATGATAAAACTTTTAAACCCCGAAAAAAAATGGATACGGTTCAAGGGTTATGCTATACAGAACCCGTAATACTGGCTACTGGCACTTACTACTTCCGTTTTTAATTATGTATATTATTTCCTTGTGATTCATACTATTTGTTAAAACAATAATAATTATTATTACCTTATTTTTTTTTAGTTACCCTATGGTTTTTATTTAGAAACATCAAAATAAAAATAAATTGCAATTATTGCACCTATCTTCAGTTTTATTTTATTTCATTTTAATAATGTCATCAATGACAATCTCTCCAAATTTATTTTTTTCAGATCTTCTGAATTTTTTATCTTGTGACAAATAAGAATTTAAAATCAACTCTGTTGTATGAATTATACCTAAATATTGGAATATCATTTGCTTATGCTTATGATATTAATTTTTACTACGAATACAAATCATGTTGAAATTAAAGAAGTGATTTTTTTTTTTAGCATAAATTCTCTTTTTTGATTAATTATTTTCTTACATATTAATCAATGTTATAAATGATCTTATAGATCTTTTTAAGGTCACGATTCGTACGAACAGCATTAGAGGAAATCCTATAGTGAGATTTCCCTCATGGAAGACGCATCTTGGGAAAAAGCCGGTTGACATGTTTCTTCTGACAGCCCTCATCCGACAAGTCTTATCTGTAGCACGTATAACCAGCTTCTAAGGCTTGGAAATCTCCTTTCATCTCCTAAAAAAAACTTGAAAACATATGAATATATCTTGAACATCCAGATATCTTTGAGTATACCCTTTTTACCTCCGCTCAAAAAATTATAGTGGTGTGTTTAGCAAAGATACTTAAATAAACAAAATTTATTTATTTGGTCTTCCTTCAGAAATAAATATGTTTTTTTTATTAATGTATCTAATATGACCGCATCCCTGACTATCATCTCGTCATTTAAAAAAATTATATATTTATGAATATTAAGACAATTACTTGACAAATAAAGCATTGCGTGAAATTGCGCAGTTTTTCTAAAACTTTACGATATTCACACTTTAATATGATAATAATAACTATTAACTAATTAATCTAAATATATTATTAAGAGATCTGCACCTCATCGTTTAAAACTTTTTTTTTATATTTATAAAAACTCTTTACAAAATTTATTTTTAATATTTTAATTTTCGTAAAAAAAAATTAAGCTTTTAAAGAACATAATTTTATGATTAAATTTTAAAATATGATATTATTTAATTATATTTGTTTTCTCTCTTCTTAGCATATTTGTATTTATTATTTTTTTAGTAGTATATTTTTATCTTATTTATTGGAGGTTTATATCTAAATATTTATTAATTTAGATATTTTATACTGATAAATTTTGTGTGGCTTCTATAATTGTATGTATTATGTTATAATTTAGGATTCTATTCTAGAAATAATTTTTTCGTTTATCTATCAATTAAAAAAAGATATTCTAATATCTAAATAAAAATTAAAAATCCTTAGCTGCTATATAATTTTCAAATAATTATCATCAAAAATTACCGTTCTTTCTTCTTGGAAGAACTATATTAGAAATACAGTTCTAAAATATTAATTGTAAATTTTGATAGAAAAAAACAGAAAAAAAACCTTATTAACTAGCAATACCCTTCAGTTTCTTTTCTCAGAATTCCTTAATTACTTTCAGTTGATTTCATAAAAACCCTTTTTTATAAATATCATATAAATTTAGCTGTACTAAGTCTTTAATTTTTTTAATGATTTACTATTTCTACAACAAGGATTCTCTGTAACAAGGTCTCTAGCTTGCTGCGGAAATATTAACTCCCAACCTATTAAAAAATTTATGTAAACAAAATTTTTAAATTTTATGCCAATAAGAATTGGTTTATGTTTATAGTACTTGAAACCGTACTTGCATCTGTATTTATGTATACAGTTTTGCTATGCATTATTTAATTTAAGAATAAAATAATTAAATAAACTATATTATGAAGCTTGTGATTATCTTTTTACATAACTCTGATCGCTCCTGTTTTTAATTAATGCCATGTGTCTGCAACTTTAACGTTATATATATAACGAGTATGCAACAAATTGTTTTTTATTCTCTTTCTTGCACTTCGTTTTAGGTTTATAGGGCATAATTCTTGTCGGATATTGTTCAGAATAGTTGAAGAAAGACTTTTTTGGAATGAAAAGGTAGGTCCCTGCCCCCTCGGGAAATACTGAGTTTTCAGACGGAGTGACCTATGGTTACAGTTTACCTGAGAAAATGGGCGTATATCTCCTTAGCCTCTTGTAGTAAATCATTGTGTGAACGTCTTTCCATATCTGGGTTAGACCTTTTCATCACATTTTCTTAAAAACATTGTCTAAATTAGCGTTCTCTAATTTTTATAAACAAATTAGTAGACGAAATGTACTTATCATAAAAAGACCATTCTGGTACTAAAAACATCGAAATAATTTTTGCATCTCCCGTTGGATAACATAAATCACGTCTGAAAAAAAAAACTAAGATATTGTTTTCATTAAAAAAAGTCTTTAAATTTGTGTATTAATGTATTTTATTGCTCATAGAAGTCAGTATTAGCTCCTATAACTCTAATTAGGACTAAACATGTTCAAGCATACACATTATCAAGTGAATGATGGCGAAATATCTTTAGCCGTTTGAAGTGAATGAAAAAAATTATTAATTTCCTTTTAGTCATCTTATATAAGTCTGGATTCAAGACAAAAAAATGGTAATTAGTAATGATTTTGATTTTCAACTAATATTTTAGTTGTCAACCGTCAATTAAATGATTTTTGACTTACTATACACTTGTACCAATGTAAAAAGTTTAATACTGACTTAGACCAGTATCTTGACTCGTCTTGAGTGACATCACCTTATGGTGGGCCATATTGTGGTAACCCCTAAGCAAGTCTATGAAGACTTGAAAATATACTTTAGCTGCGACGTGACAGCAAATAAGTTTCGTTTCCAACCCATCCAAGTTTATTTTGGTCCATTGAAGGACGTACTGGGCGTGGGCATTATTCTCCGTTTCTATTCTTGAAGGTACTCCAAGTCCATCGACCCGATGAAGACTGAACTTCTGTTTTCTGGAGTTGGTAAGAAACTTTGCTTCTTTGTCTTTTTCTAAATAAGTAAGAGCAGAATAGAAAGGACACAGTAGAATAGAATCAGAACTATCTGGAAAAATGTTTTTTCTTCCCAGACTGAGTGGAAACTTTTCGATCGTTCAAGGTTTTTTTATATTAATGGTTTTCGGTTTTTTCTTTTCTTAAAAAAATACTGAATTTATTATAAGCACAGTAATATTAGAGTATCTATTATAGTATTAGGTTATTATCCATTGTTTTGTTTTTGGAACATACATCGGTGGAAAATTACTTCCAGATTAAAAGGTTGTTGATATTTAATTACTTTAAATATTGTAAATGACCATTATAATATTATCAAAAATCTCAACTGACCACAATGTGTTTTTTATTTTAGATTTCACTTTTTAAGTTTATAACCATGTCTTATGGCATTGTAAAAAAAATTAATAGTTGTTTCAGTGATATAGAATATACAATATTATAAGACCCTTGTCATTTAATTTTTTTTTTTAGTAAAGGTTAATCAATAAAAAAAACTTCAATGAAATCAAAAACATTTTATTTTTATAAAATGCGTAATGGAGGATTACACAATATATGTAATATGTTTTTTATCTACATTCATTTTATTTACGCATTACACTAGAAAGTGATCACCATTGATAATATTTTATTCCAGAACTAAAACTTTCTGAGTTTTGAGAATACGTGTGTTCAAAAAACGCTGTTTGACCTAGCGATTAGTTTTTAAAAATGTTTAGCCATAAAACTCCATTCCAATCTCTATTAAAAATTCCTAGAGTAGAGAAAACCTGTTGGATAAAATCCACGAAAACTAGGAAGGCCTGTATTAAGTTTGCAGTGTCTCATCTAACGGATTCATCGCCCAACAGATCATTCTCGAAGTGAGTTTGATAATCCCCTACAATATTGGGCCCAGCCGCTTGATGGGGGAACAAGAATGGGGAGGGATCGCTACACTGTGGTAAAATGTCTTAGCAGACACTCCAATGCAACGGAATCCGCATCAGTCCATTGCATGTTAACAACTGTTAGAATAAGTTTTAATAACTGTTACAATAAATATTTTAATAATTTGTATATACAGTAACAAATAAAAATATATATAATTAAACTGTGAGATGATAAGGAAATAAAAATGAATTAAATAAAGAAAATAATAAGGATTTAAACATAAACTAAATAGAAATAGAAATATTTAAATGGAGTGTATCTTATTGGAAATAGTTCCCTATTAATAATATCATTAAATATTTTTGTAGGTATCCAGCTTCACAAAAAGAATATATATTTTTTTTATCAGGGTCAGTAATCTAATATCATAAAAATTAAAATGTTAAAAACAATTAGTGTATAATAAGAAGTGAAAAGTAAATTAATAGGATCGGGAGGAAAAAATAAATTAAATTAAAAAAATAGATAAAATAAAAATAATAAAAAATATATTAAGAATAAATAGGTAAATAATAAATAAAATAATATAAATATAAAATTAGTAAAGGCTAAAACATTTAAATAAAGCATATCTTATTAGTAGTGGTTCACTATAAGTAGTATAATTAAATTTGCTTGTAGATAGATATCCAGCTAATTCCTCTGCGATAGAATGAGCTACTGTTAATTATTTTTTACAACATTAACATCTTGGTGGTAGTTCCACTATTATCTTGGGCTTCTGATCTGGCCTGAGTTAGCTGTAAATATTGCATCCTTCCTAAAGATTAGGTTACACACTACGATAAATGCTAGAAATTTAGGGATAAAATCGTTACGATTTATCGTATAAACACGATTTTAGCGATTTATTGGTTAAAGTTGTAATCGAATTGGATGTTGGGTGCCGGCCGGCATCATTATATATTCATAAATGTCCTCGTGAGTACTTGAGTGAAATGAACTGTAAAATCTGAAAAATATCAATGTATTGCTTATAGTTTATAAAAAAGAACTAGCAAAAGTCAACAATGTGTTAAACTCACATCTTCGCCATCTTAGTGTGTTACCAATAATACTCTTTCGATTTAATTATAACAATAAATCGTCACAATCTATCATCGTAACTTGAAATTCATCTTTAAGCAGTTTAAATTTTAGTTCTTATAGATGTAACAGTATATTTATATAACTTATGTAGAATTATAATTTTACTCCATATTGCCATACTTTTAATACTTATTTTATGACACATTTTATAAAATACAATATTTTGAATTTTTGTCATAGTTATTATAAATGGTAGATATTATCAAATACTCAATACATCATCAGTGTTTGACTTTAGTATGGTGTTAGTCAATTTGGAATTGAGTAAATGCGGTATATCAAAGATGAATACTTTTTTTTGTCGTTATACAAGACATAACTACCTTCCTCAGTTCCGTCCCCTGCTGATCGACATGATAAGTTAATATGAGAGAAGGAGGTGGAGTTGTTCAGGAGGTTGATATCACCTTTATTAATTGTCTTAGTTTATTAATTCTCCCACTGGATACGAAATTAGCATTAGATTGGATCACTGCTGGAGGTATAGGTCTGATTTAATCTCAATTATTAAAGGTTTAATCCGTATCTTAAAAAAAATCGGGAGATATGCAAAAGTCCCGAATGCTTGCAGGCGCGAATTACATGTGTAGCACTATAGCTGACATCTGGCATTGATTAATATCTTGGCTGTATTCTTCTGATCTGGCAATATTACTAAATTTCCCCGTACCCGGTACTTTTGGCTAATAACATGAATCTAGTTCTAACTCAAGCGCAGTTAATTAATGTTGCTTTTATATTATTCCAAGAAGAGGGATCTGCTAAAGTCTGGGATAAGGTGACGATAGGTCTGGCTCTAATCTGGCTTGTGAGATGGAGTGGGAGAACACTTCCATTATTACACTAACTCTCTAATTCTATTTGCATTATTCCTAGTAATAGATGAATTGTATTATTTCTTCTCATATTTCTTAATCAATTCATATTTATTCCTTACGCTATGTAAACGGCTAGGATACTCTATTAAAAGTAAAATAGGGATGAATTAAGGATTCAACTATAATATTATATTAACTAATATTTTTGGTTCTGAAATATGTTCGATGTGGAATAATTTTACACGGTCAGCCTGCAATAATAAGTGATTATAAGCTATTACCTATTTTATATAATTTTATTGGTTAAACTAGTATAAATTTGAGATCCATTGGACAACCTCCACCCTGGAATTATATGAATTCTTGAGTTTTCCACTTGAGCCTTCCATAGCACACCTCTGGAGTGTCTTCATTGGCTTCTCCACGAATTCGTACTAATTCTGTGCGGATATAGTCTAATGGATCACAAATTCACATTACATGCCAAAAAGGCATAAGTAAAATTACAAAATAAAGAATAATAATAATTATTGGTTGATTGAGCTACACCTTAATTAATAGTAGATTTCAATATGTTCATAGATAAGCCTGACGCGATGGAAATGTCCCTGAAGGACGATTCGAGAGCTTGTAAGTCTGAGTGTTTGTGCAATGCATGCTTGTGCGTGTCCATGTGTAGTTTTCATTAACTGTTTTCAATGATTTGTGTTTGTTTGCTGTTGGTTTGAAATAATCGTTTAAACTATTTTGTGTTATTTTTCAGAATACTTCTGTATTTTTTTTAATTGTGTTATTTTTTTATACAGATTATAAAAAATTAATACTTCAAATGCCTAAATTGTTATTTTTTTGGCTTGACCACTGTTTCAGCCATCTTTCAGTCTTACTTTTTTATGCTAAATTTTATCTCATTAATTTTACTTTAAATTTATTAAAACTTATACCCATAAATAATAAATTTATTTAAAGTTGAGATCATTAAATCATGAGATAGGGGGACAATTGGGAAAGATATGGCGACAGGTGAAAGCAAGTGGAGGTGCATCATGGTAAGATTGGTCCAGTCTGCTAAAGAAGTGTGTGAAGAAAAATCAAATATCCTCGTAACTATTGGTTTGACGAACAAAGTGTTCAGGCAATCCAGCAACGGAATGAAAAAAAAATAATGTGGATTAGTGGAAAGAAACGGCTTAGTTATAAGGAGTACAAAGATGCCAGGACGCACACGAAGTTAGAAACAGGAAGAGGGAAACATTAAGGAAGCAGATTGAGGGAATTGAAAACTCAAGAAGTAGAAATGAATCCCGCAAGTTCTTCAAAATGGTGAATAGCGTTAACTGTTGACCGACCACATGAACCGACCTAATCAAAGACCTGTAAAGACGACCATGTATGGCAAGATACTAATGCTAGTAGGAAAATTGAAAGAAAGGTGGCGGCAATATTTCAAGAGAATCGCTTTGTAATGGGGCCCTACAATTTCGAAGTGGTAAGAAGCTTTTCTTACGTTGGCTCTACCATCAATGAGAACCAGGATGAAGAAGAAGAGGTTAAAGCAGAATTGCAGCAGGAAATTGAGCATATTTCTCCATTTCAAGGCTAATCAAAAGGGAACGTGTTAGCCGTACCACCAAGTTTATGCTGTACAAACCGTTGATAAGGCCAATTGTCAAATACGGTGGAAAACATAGACCCTAAGCAATAAAACCATTCCCATACCAGGGTAATTCTGAGAAGAATCTGAGGCCCGCAAGCGAGAATGGTAATTGGCGATGAAGGAAAAATGGTGAACTGTGAAACTCTACAAGGAATGTAGCACCTCCTCGTATATCAGGATACAGAGGATTAAATGACTTAGCCATGCGATGAGGATCAGCGAGGAAAGAGTGGCTCATACTTTGTACATTAATGTTCGGGATGGTGTGCGGCGACGTGGTAGGCCAAAGGGCCGATGAAGGGATGCTGTGAGGCGGGATCTGCGACAACTGAGGATCCATGTTACCCTTACAGAAGATAAAGAAAGATAGTTGGCGACTGTTAAGGTCAAGGGCAGCTTCATGCTCCTGTTGCACCAATATAAGAAGAATAATTTTTAAATCTATTAAAACATATCTCCCATAAATTTATTATAACTTGTACGCATAAATAATAAATTTGTTACAACTTATCCCCAAGGAAAAGTTATGTATCCTTTTTTTGTAACGTTTTTGTTAATTCTATCGGCCATTATCGAAAATGTTCATCTTTACCCCAGTCAACATAATATTAAAATCAATTTTTAAACATATAACGGTTAGAAGTATTTCTGATAGTTTATTTTAAATTATACTCATTTCTAGCTGTTTATTCATTGAACTCATTTTTCTCCCTAAAAAAAAGTATAAAGATGTCAATTTTTTTCCTAGTTTACAATTTGACTTTTAGATTAATAATAAAAAATGAATCACACTAAATCACACCAAAAAACCCAAAAGTTGTGTACAATATTTTTTATTTATTTAATGTCCAAATCAGATTTCCACGCAGATTTAGGAATAGAAGTGAGACATTTATATAACATACCTACTTACATCAAACACTCACATTTTTCTTTATCTACTTTTTATTTTATTAGTATTTTGGAAATTATTGAAATTTTAAAATGAACTTAATAGTTTCAAAATGTTTTTAAAAGTATTGTTCCATCATTAACTCGTTAGCCTAACCTCACTGTAGATTTCCTTTAGAATATTCCTTTAGAATATTATCAATATTCTATATTTGTTTGAACATCGTTTCGTATTTCCCCATCTTCAAGTACTTATATCCCTACTACCATAACAATTAATTTAACAATTTTATATAATTTGTTAATTACATCAATTTATTTTGAATTTTTGTCATATAGTCACATTAATTAAAATTTATAACACTTTGTTTAAACAATGTCGTTCACTACTAATACATTTATTTGTCCCTTTAGCACAAACCAATGTTAAGTTATAATAGCATTATCTCTGTGGCCATAGTGATGTATGTCTATGTGGTCCATAACACAATATTTTACAAACATTCTTTTGTAAATTAGTTAAACATTACCGCAAAAGTGTTAAATCCTTTGTCCAGAATCCGAAGTTGATTTAAATATAAAATGCAATGTTAAGTAATTTTATATTGGATGAAAATAGTGGACCATAGAAAGTAGGTTGTAGGAATATAATCCGAGTGGCGGTCAATAAAGGTATCAAAATAGTAAAAGAAAACTATTTATTGTTAACCAACGTGTCGCCCCACTTTAGTCAGTTGTCCTTTATATTACTACGCCACCTGGACTATCTTCCTACAACCTGAATAATTTTAATATTTGGGGGGGGGGTCACTCAGATATAAAGGAAATAATTTAAATGTTTTTTTTTCAGAAATAATTAACATATTAGGAAGGAACTTAACGTTCCCTTTTTTTTTTTTTTTTTTTTTTAAACGAGTTCCCAAGAAATATCATGATTTCTGAATTACGATACTCTAACTAAATCGAATTATTATTAATAATTATGTGTTTGAATTATGATTTAGAATTAAAAATCTTTAAACATCACAGAGCCTATTCAGGAAAGGAGGTACCATATCCATCACTATTAGCCATCGATGAGGTTTATAAAACGATAGAGTTTGTGGACGGATGTGGGCCTTGTTGGTTTTCAATTAGCTCCATTCAATACTCTTTTTTCGTTTGAAAACTTTGAATCTTCAATCCGCTATCTGTATTTACTCAGCCAGTGGTGCATACACAATACAACCTTAGAAGTTTAATTGAATTATACATTACGACCAAATTTCAACGAGGGACAGATGTTGGTCAAAAGAAAGACTTAAGTAAAGATAATACCTTCATTATTATAACATACAAAAACAATGTTATATAATTTTAATATTTTAAATTTACATATCCAAATATATTGGACCGATACAATTCTATCCTACAATAAAAAACGTTGGAGTGACATTAGACCAACACCTCTCCTAGAATAATCACATTTCCCAAATCACGCGCAAGTCCATAACTGTACTCAAACAATTCCTAAGATTCCGTCGTTCTGTTCTTCAGAACACCCGTCAGCACCTAGTATCCTCTCTCCTCTTCTCCCACTTCGACAACTGTTCCTTGGTCTATGCAGGGCTATCTGCAGGTCTAGTTTTGAGAATGAAGAGACTCATGAATTGATTTCTAAGATTTATCTTTGGGTTTCCAAGGTGCTCTCAAGAATCCCGTTGGTATACCTAGTTGAACTGGTGCCACCTCCCGAAGGCAATACCTCCTTGGTGTTTTCCTATTCCAAGTTCTTAAAATTAAAAAAACCTACCTATATCCTTGATCTCGTCATTCTTCGTTCATCCACCATTCATTAAAAACCAGAGCCCATCCGATTGATTTATATATGCCCTCCTATAGAACCGCCTTCTTCAGCAAATCCTTCGTCATACGTGCAACCCCCTTTTGAAATTCCCTTCCCATCTCAATTCGCCAGTCCTCATCCATTCTTTCCTTTAAACGACATCTATTCCTTCACTTATTGCATAACCAAACGTCCGCATCATCGTAAACAATATAATTAAGCATATATTGATTAGCATTATAAATAGTAGTTAACACAAGATCTCAATGTAATTTCATTTTGCTTACTAGAAACTAAATGCTTGCCAGACAAAAATCTTAATGTATGAACCTGGAATAAAATTTTTTTTTTATTTTTCATTTTTCTATTTTCATCCAAATATATTAGATAGTTTCGGGATTTATAATTAAGAAATTCGCCGGGTATTAAAAATTTTTACTTATCAGCATTGCATCATCCCTTGAAAATGTCGCTGATATCACTACCCTTCAGCAAGTATAGATGTTTAACACACTCTTTCTAGATCTAGAACATCCTAACTAATTATTTTTCTCACAAAATGTTTGCGTCTTAAATACCACTGCTAATTAATTTAGTGGGTTACTTTATGTGAGACTTGTAGTTTCACTGTGCCACCATCTGTACTAGAAAGAAATCTAAGATTGGTAACATTAGAGTGCTACCTATGGGTTTATCTACATGCCTGCATCAGTCCATTATAAACTTTCATCAAATTTAGTTGATGTATTTTTATGTTAATACAGTTGTACATATCAATGAATAAAAAAAAAGATTGGTAACTCAATATGCCTGCTGTTATCGGTCTTTAGCACTCTCTCTAAAGGTTTTCTTACTTGTTCTCGGCCTAAAACTTCTTTTATATAAATTAAAAACATAAAAACAAAATGTATTCGATCGCATATTTAAACCCTTAACGCACATTCAATAGGGTGGGTTGTCTTTGACCCAACAAGTATTGGTAGAAAATTAAAATTAGAATTCTTGACCAAAAAAGGTTATAAAAATATTTTTTTTTTATTTATGGAAAATAATAATTTATTAGTAATGGAGCTTATTCTTGTTTCTTATAACGTATTTCTCTTAAAAGAACATTTAACGGTTTTTCTCATTTCAACCTGAAACAGCAGCGGGTCATAATGGAAGGAGAACAAAAATAAGGCGTTCATCCATGATTTTTTTAAACAGAGCTCATGTAAAGTAATTCCATCAGTACTTTTATTTAAATTAAAAATAAACATTCAAAACAAGGTGAGTTCGATGTGATCTAGTTCAGAGGACGTAAGCTCAAATTAGGAAAGAAGAGAAAAAACGCCCAACTCATGTACAACTTCTACCAACAACTAGAGGCCATCTAAAGGTAAACTTAGCGTTATCTAAGCTCCCATTGAAGTCCTATTAAGTGCTGGATGTACTTGCAACAAAGCTGTTTTATTCCTAGTCATGTTTAATTTTTATTTATATTATGTTTTATGTAGTTGCATATTTTTTTTTTTTTGTTTTATTCATCTTGTTGACTGAGAGTCAACACGAAAAAGGGGTTTAAGCTATAAAATAATGTTTTGTAGGTATATTTAATTGAGAAATATAAACATTTAAGATTGCAAAAATATAAGTGGTTTTTAAAATATTACCAAAAATATGTTAGTACTTCTCCTTTGTGGTGCACTATCAGTTTTTTAAATTTTATTAATATCTCGTCGACAAGTTCCAGAGGACTTCTTGAGACTGAATCAGGAAGAACATGTTAGGAGAAAATATCAGTAATAATTTATACCATTATAGTCGGAGGATTAAAGTCTATTTATTCAAATTTTTTATCAAGAAATGTGAATATGTACTTTAAACTTATTCCAAAAATATTACTCTCGAGTGAAGGATTAGGATTATCTTGTTTTTAAAGATAAATTTTAACTTACAATAACGCCTTAGTAAATCAGTTGCAGTCGAAAAATTTTTTTACGATTTTTTGTGAAATATTGGTAACATTAAGAAACTATTTACAAAAATAATAATACATGAACTGTAGCAATATTTGAAGTTATTCAAACTAAGGATGTATGTGCTCTTGAACATTCAAGTTGAGTTGAGACACGTCTATGAAACAGATGAATGCGTTAGGACGGCTATCAGTGGATATTGTTGTGGTTCTGCTGCAAATAGTTAGGTCAAAACCAGCTACCACGACTCGCATACTTGGCATGGAGTGAGGAGGTGAGGAGTATAGAAGGTCATGGTTAGGCGCCATTATTTTGCAATGAACTAAGAGGAAAAATGCAGTAGACTAGTCTACCATGAACTTTTACCGTTGTAATTTATCCGCTATGAGTAAAGAAATTGTGATATGCTAGTAATTCTGCCATACCCACCATACAGTCTAGATCTAGTTTCATCAGGTCATCGCTTATTTCGTCCGTTGACACACTTTCTTCCATAGAAAAAAATAATTTGCATTTGAAGGTTATTTGTTGACCAGTTCTAATTAATGATAGCAGAAAAACCGTCTATTAGTAACCAACATTTCGACCCACTTCGAGCTTGCAGAGCTAAATGACAACAAATTACAAACATTATATAATATGACTAGAATATTAGAATATATATATCAAGTTATAAATTATTAATAAAAATTAAAAGAATACTAACTTACGACAAGCATAGTAATAAGTGATTGAAAATTTACCACCATAGTGAATAGTGAAATAGTAGTATGTAATATCAAATATTTCACAATTAAAATAAGGAAAGAATGAGGAAGTTAATGAGGTATATGTATGGTCCAATAAAAAATTCAATGTAGATAAATAAAAAATAACATAGGATAATAAAATAGAAAATGCTCTGTACGATTTAGAAGAAAGAGTTAATAGTGGGAGAAGGTGATAGGGTGGGGAGCTTAACGGAAATGTATGCATAGTAAGAACATTAAATGAATAAGATAATAATAAGTTTATACAAATATAATGAACTACATAAATTGTAAAACTATATATATATACAATTTTAGTTTAAAGTTGGTCTTTTGTTTGTATACATCTCATTATTTGTTAAAAAACAAATATAAAATTTAAACAAATTCTAATCATTTTGAATCCTCATTTCCTAGTTGTTGGAGCATCCTTCCTCATAGGAACAACGATTTAACACGTGTATATTGAGTATATTGTTATCAAAATAATTTAATTTTTTTCAGCAATAAAATGATTCAAACGGTCCAAAAACAAAAAAAATATTTTTCTAATGTTGGTAGGAAAAATGTATATTGCCGTAGTGGGAGCAGTTAAAAAGTAATTTAAAGGATGGAATGAGAAGGGTGAGGGTCAGGGGTGGGGTGATATGGAGAATTAGCTAGTAAATGTGTCACTCAGAAAATTCAGTTTTATTCATGAGAGTAGCCATTTTGTGTATATGAGGGGAAAGAGGGGGAAATATAGGTCTAATGGAGCCAGTTCATTTGGCGGCTGCCCCATGGCGTTTGTTATCTCGGCAGCTTTGTTTGCTAGCTCGCGACTATAAACTCAGCTTTCATTGGATCGCTTGTTCAGGTTAATTCGAAACACGGCTGAAGTCATCATCAGAATAGCTATTGTCTAACGAAAGTCAATGGCTTTTTTGATCGATTTCCCGATTAACTGACTCTTCAAACTCTATTGAAGCTATCGAAAGCTGTTTTCAATGGACTGCCGTCAACAATGTGTTCCTTAAAACGCCTAGTTACAGGTTCATTCTCCGCTCTTCATTCAACTGCAAAATGCATAAATATGCTCTGTACTTTAGGGTGAGCCGAAATTTTTTTTTTTTTTAAGTTTCGAAAAAGGGAGATAAAAATCAGGAAAAATGAACTAAACCTATGTCTCAGCGTATGTGTTTTATGTTGTTATTTTTTAGCTTTACCCCTATAGAAATTCAGGAAAAAAATCCTCTTAATATAAAACTTCAATTATATCATTATAGTCTAAACTATCGCGTTCCCTCTTGCTATATATTTGGGAAATTCTTTCAAGCAAAACAACGAAGATATAAAATATATAAATGGCTTCGTTCATGAGGTTTATCATGCACATTTTCAAAAATAACTTGAACAAGGGGATAATTGGGCGCCACTTTATGTTCGTAAAATTTTTGTAACACTTGAATGCCTTTTCGGCTTCCAGAGGGAAGCGTGAGCTTCGTTTTGTGTGATAAAGGATCTTCATGACTGCTTTTTTTCTGTCAATGTTTGAATGGTACAAAAAACATTTTTGGGTGTACCCAAATTTACAATTAGCTAAACCAACGACTGTGCATAATGAAGATAGATTTGCTAGCCCAATTATTTGCTAAAACAACATTTAGGCATGAACAGAGTGTGCATTCTTCTTGCTCATTCTTCCAGGATAACAAAATAATTGACGAGATATCAAGAACTGCGGGACAGTCATATGGTGGTTGATTATAGTTAGACTTTACAAAGGGATTGTCCGGGCCAATCATTTCGTAGACGATCATATGAAAACTGATTTCTTAACATATTTCCATTTATTCTAGTTTAGCTCGATTGATTCTATTTGAATCATATTCCTAGTTCTGTTTCTCTTGTAAAGTAAATAAGTAACTAAGCTTTTCTACAAAGGACCTATATTGTTTAAATTAAAAATTTATAAGTTTTTCAAACTGCATTTCACTTTTCTTCATAGGCTCTAGATAAACGAATAATAACATTATTTTAATTTAGGGAATGCTCCCACAAAAAAAAAAAAAAAAAAATCCCATATTCAAAGCATTTCAGGTTTTTACCAGGAAAGTTTTTTTATTTTCCACGAAAATGAAAACGAATTCAAATTGAATCTCTCCTCATGCATAATTTTTTTCTCGAAAGTAAAACAATTTCTTTTATAACATAAAAACTGGGCATTTTTTAAAACTTTAATCTATATTATATCAAACAAGAATAAATATACATTCTCTTAGTCAATATATACATTTTTTTTTTCATGTCAATATTTAGTTTGATCTATGAGACCATGAAGTCCAGTCTCCACCGTAAAGAAGTCTCGGTGGAAAAATTTAGGGAAGTTTTAAGTTCTTACAATATCCTTATATATGTTTTTCAGATTTCTGATTAAGAATTTCAACTTCATATTTTTAATTTTTTATTAATCTATATTGTTTTATTGACATTCACAAATTCGATTAATCTGAGCCGGAAGATAAGATATAAAATTAGAAATGTATCTGAGGGTTTTCTACTCTTAAATTAGTTTGTAGACATACTAATTGGGGGAAAATAGCTGAAATTTCAGTTATTAATTTAAAATATATCCTCTTATAAAATAATTACAAAAATAAATTTAAGAGATATTTTAAGGTTAGTTAAAACTTAATTACTACTCTAGCTATCATTTGATCACATAATGATAGCTTAATTTGCAAGTAGATAACATGATTTTTGTGAAACAAACTCCTTTTAGTCTCAGTTTACGATCTCGTAAAGATTAACTGGGCCTGGATAACCAGGGCTCACTAATGAAAGCCCTAAATGCAAATTGAAATTGAGATGAGCATGTTTATTAATATTTCTTTTTTAAATTAATAGATGTTGATGACTTTATTAACGGTTGCGATGCGAGGGCTAATTAAAATGAAGAAATGATATTAAAATATTCATACCATGAACCGGGCTCCTCCTTTTAAAGTCCAAATATAAGATTGCTTCCTCCGTCCCCTCTTCCTTCTCGGGGATATTGTATAATTTTTTAAGAAGGGCTATAATTGAGTTTGAAAAATTAAAAAAAAAAAAAAGAAAAAAGGAAAAATCCAACTTAATTAAATAGAATACCACTTGGGAAATCGAGTTAAAATATAATTCAAAAATAGAAATTCGGTAATTAGTATAATCTGTTCTGAAAATTAATCAAACATTTTTATTATCATAATTGTTTATTTTCTGATTTTTCTCTAGATATTAAACATAGGAATACAATGTAATAGTTTTCATATTGAACCGTCTATGTATACAGTGATTCAAAAATCTAAATTCGTGATCAAAAGTTATAGTAAGGTACATACGCCTTCAAAAATTATCCAATAGTGATTTAAATCATTAGTTTCGACCAGTATTAATTCCTCAGAAATATCAAAACATTGTTTATGAGAGAGGAGAGAAGGTTAGTGACTTCATCTTTTTTTTTTTTTTATTTACAAGTAATAAATTTTGTTGCGTAAAAACAAAATATGCCAGGAGCTCCTTGCCCTATTCAAACCAAATTGGAAGAGTTGGTTAAAATTCTTAAGTTTTAGTGTTTACTTTAACCAGAGTGTTTCTATGTGGTTTGGAACGAACTCAATACCAGTGACGCAGCTGGAAGAGAAACGCTGTGGTCCAGGAGTAATGCCATGCCATCCATATAAGGGTGGCAGAGCTTCATTCATGGTTGTCTAGGCAGAATGTAAATATTGTATATAGGTATGACTGAGTTAGAGCCGTCTGTAGCTCAGGTTGTTGAGGTGTAAGTCTTTGCAATCTGGGAACTGCAGCGGTATCGGTTCAAATCCTGCCTGGAGGTTAGACCATTTTTTCTGGAGCGGTTCCACGGAATGAAAATTTGACCCCTTCTACGTTGTTAAAATAGAGTGGTACCCTCTAGATACCCCCCTATGTTAGAAATGACTGCAAAGAGGTCATTAAAAAAATGTTTATACATTTTTGATATGTACATATACTTTTAGTTATTTTATTGTATTTTTTAAAATTATTATTATTTATTAACTTTTTGTTTTTAGGTGATTGTTATACATGGCATGATTGTGTTCTTATTTCCCTAATACCTATTTACCTCCCTGCCCCCGTGGCAAAATGTATTATTTTGATAAAAGTTTTAAAACAAAAAAGAACGAATCTGCCAAATACAGTTTATCTGCCAAAGAAAAAAATCAATTCTGTTTAATTTTATAATTATTTTTCATCTTTAAAGTTTTGAAACTTATATGGACTATACTCATAAATGTATATAATACTTTATAGTAAGCTTTCCAGAAAAATACTATAATAGTAAAGATAATATTTTTTAAAATACATGTTTAATTACTTACTATTCCTGACTTCAAGAACGTCTGTACTATTTCATTATAAAAATCTTGATTGTCACTTTCATTAAATCTAGTTCAGTTTCATGGCAAACTGAGTGGCCTTGAACTGAAACGTTAACTCCATCTAGGGTTCACCATCTCGCTGGAATTATTATTAATTAGCGGTAATATAGCTGCAGGTAGATGGCAGGTATCGATCAAGACTAAAACTAACAAAACCTCATTACGGGGCAATGACCGCCGTGGTGGAGCGTGTTCAATACATCACAATTGTAAAATTAAAGCGAATTGGGCCTGGGTGCGTTAACTTTATATTGTGCGTACCCACCGAATGAATTTTGGCTTTCACATTAATTTTATAATAGGTTGGTGATCTTTAAAGTCAGTAGTTGACGAACACCATCCTCCAATTTCCCTATACCAAATGGAACATGGAAAATTACCGTGTGTCTGAAATTCTGTGTGGGTATTTTGGAGTTGTTGTGGTCAATAAGTACAGTAGAAGTCAAATTTACGACATTAATTGTATAAGATACGTTAAGAAAGTATTAATATGAATAACATATAATTAGTTTTATATTTTTCAGGCTTTGATTTGTGATGCACACTATGTTTTTTTTAAATTGTGTGTTTGTCACTTAATAGCATATATCAATGAACATATGTTATCTAAATATGAAATAACTCAAAAAGGGTACTTAAGGGAAAAGAAGGATACAGCACTTTTTACGCTTTAGTTGCTAATTAGTTGAGTAGCAGTAAATAAGATGATGAAAAATGCATATATTGCTATGACTTATCTGAAGAAGTTAGCATTGCATACGGGTGTTGGACTCACAATTCTAGACAATTCACATTTGTGGCCTATGTAAAAGTAATAAATGAGATCGGATTAGACTATTATAAAGTGGTAAGTTCCTTTAACGTTCGTTCCTTACTTTACTCCGCACGAGGGCTAATTGGCGAATACGTAGGATTAACGAAATTAATGAGGAAATTAAGGCGAAGTTGGAAGCAGGAAATTTCCTTCTAAATATGGAGGGGGGGCAATGCCTTAACGGGTGACTGTAATGTAACTAGGGTGATTACAATTTGGATGATGTTAAGGATTTGGATTTGAACGAGAGTCAGTGTACGTTTGTGAAGTACGTAGACGTTTGTAGACAACTATTGGTATTATCTATTGTCATCAAATCTTCAGGTTTTTTAAGTGCTTTACAAAAGCTGTCCTTAGCTTTTGTATTTAATTTATTCTGTTATAAATATTTATTGAAAATAATTTATTATTCTTCAACGATGTAATGAGTTGACTTATGGGCTCTCTTTTTTCTTCGTAGAGCCCCTTCAACAGCTGGACACCTCGGCTCCCATCTGACTCGATCCTTTATGACAATAAGATTGTAATTAAAAAAAGACAAGATGAAGGTGTAATCAATAAAGCTCGAGGAGCAGGCTTGACAAGGGTAGAGACAGTTGACTAATGACGAAGACCTTTGACTGGTAAACATCGTCGGCTAGGCTCCCAGGAGCACCCGGTGTGTATGACCCCATCTTTTTTTGTTTATTCCTTCAATGAATTATCCCCTTTAGTAAGTACTATTTTAGTAGATAGATAATATCTCGTCTTTTTAATTTTTTTTTCTGGTAGAGGAAGTTTTTTCCTTCAGTCCCTAATAGTTCAATATACATTTATTGAGAAATATAATTCTTTTTTTTTGGGGGGGGGAGGGGAGGTTTAATGACTTATTTCCTGTGACTTAGGAAGGACAGAAAATCAGCCCTACCTACTTATGTGGAAGCTGAATATGTATTATTCTTTTAAATGTTCATTTATAATCTAATTGACATTTTAGTTGAAAACCAATGATTAAAAATTTATTCAGATTTTTGTAATTTTTTTTAAAAATTTATTTATTGATATTTACAACTGTACATAAATACATCAAGTAAATTTGAGGAAATCATAATGGTATGGTACAAGCATGTAGAGAAACTACCCAATGGTAGCACTCTTTGTGGATGATTTTATTTGTGACAAAGTAGGGAGCATTTAGGATTTTACGAAAGATTTTGGATTGTAAGGATTGGATACGAGAGGAATTCGAAGGTTTAGTGGAGCTCAAAGCTCAACGCCGTATGTCCAGATAAGCCTTATAATTTTCATGTAAATCAGTCTTTTATAATGAATTGGAAGTTTGGACCGTTTGTCTAGTAAGTGTAATAGTGGAAAACGACGTGCAGTTTCCTGTCTTTTCAGTCTTTTGTGAGGGTTCCAGGCTAGTCGTTGGTTCAGATGTAGTCCAAGGTAGCGGATTTGTTAAACAGGGTAAGGGCAACATTATTGAAGTATACTGTAGGGCAGTCAGTAGGTTTAGGACGTAGGTTAAATGTAATTTGATGGGATTTGTTGGAATTTATTTTAACCCTCCAATTACGACACCATTCTTCGAGGGTTGTGATATGGGATTGAAGAATAATAAAATTTAACTGTTATTAAAAATTCTGTCTAAAAATTTAGTTATTTCTTTTTTTTTTTTTTAGTGGAATAAGTTTTATTTATGCCCTACTATGCTCCGAATGATGAGAAAGGACTATGTATAGTGCACTCTTGCACTTAATAGCATGTAAGGTCAACTCTAGTTGTTTCCATATGACGTGAAGATATATTACATTTTTCTATTTCTTGAAAAAAAAAAATAGTTCCCGAGACGTAGATGAAAAAAGAAAAATGTACTAAAATATAGACTTTTTTTGAAAAAAGAAATAATAACAATAAAAACTAGGTTTCCGGCAAAATATCTGTCAAAAAACATTTATCTTGTTCAGATACCCAAAAAAGTGGAATGTCAAACATTTACGACTGTAAAACTTTTTCCTGTATTACCTCGACTATTTTAGGCATGAGTAAATGATCTCCCACGAATAAACGGTTCTTAGAATGAAGTCCATGTAAGAAACAATAATAATAAATTACTAATGAAGTTTATAAAATAAAATCGGGAAAAATATAGATATAAACATCAATTTCTATAAAATAAATTAATGTAAATGAAGTCACTTAAATATAGAAGCAATCAACGAAACAAAAAAAAAGAATATTACTAGAACAGGACAATTTTATTGGTTGAAGTCTGGCACCATATGTCGGTTGAAGTTACAGTATAGGAATCTGTATAGGAAGGGCAACTCGATCTCTGGGCCAAATATATGACGCTCTATCCCTACGTAACTAAAAATGGGTTCGATGATCCATGCAATGGGTCCATCCTTTAACTATCCGAAGTACACTGTATCAGACGAGTGGTGTTTAAATACACAATATTAAGTGGTTTACGACGCCATGACAATGACAAACGCTGCGTAAAAGTATAATAGTTTTACTAACATATGTTCACACGCGTTTGAAAATAAACAATTAATTTTTTTAATTTTAAATTATGAAAACAAAATAAAATTGACGCTTAGAGCGTAGACTCCATGTAAAGCTTCTTTACATTTAATTGTATAAACGTATCATCACTATCCAATATAATTTGAGTATTGGTGGTCCCATATTGCTTATAGAATATTTAATTGTTTTAAAACTTATATTGTCCACGTGGGTTTGGAACCTTTAATAAAAATCTTCTTAGTTCATATCAGTCTTTTTTTAAAGAATAAATAATTACAGAATGCCAAAATGAATGATCAATTTGAATTATTTTACCCAAGTAGAAAAGACTAGAGTCTCTTCCAAATTCTGGTCAAATAACTATGATTAAAATCCTACTACACAGAGAGCAGGAGCCTGTTTTGCCAAAGGGGACCGATGAAACTTTCTATTCGACCATGCCTCCTTTGACTAGTGCAATATTATTAGTCGAGAATATTAGTAGTCCACGGATAGGGGGGGGGGGGGGGGGAGTAAATCCATTAAAACTTTCATCTTCGGTCTATATTTGACGGTTATACTAATAGAAAATGGAACCTAGGTCCATTTGCAATAATGTCGGGGAATAGCAATGAGCCTTGATTATAGTGCCAAGGTCATTCCCGATTCACTAGTCTCTATTGACCTTGGTTCAGTTGTAATATAGTGAGAAACATTATTCATTCAAAGACATCTGTATTTACCGTTTTATTAATTAACAACAATTGCAGCACGACTAATATTCATACATTTTGTTTTCTCCTTTTAATTTTTAAATTAGTCCCCACATTTACTAGACAAACGGTCTAAATTGTCAATCCATTACAAAATACTGATCTACATGACTATTATAAGGTCTTTCTGGACATACGGAGTTGAGCTTTGGGGCTCCACTAAACCATCAAATTCCTCCCGAATTCAATCATTACAGTCCAAAATCCTTAATACTCCTTGGTTTGTCACAAATCTAGACATCCATCAGGACCTCAATGTCCCATATGTTGCCGATTTGGCCAAAACCAGATACCATTCCTCCTAAGATAAAGTTCCCAACCACCCAAATCCACTTGTTTCTAACATGGCTTCTCCTTTATTACCTAATAATACTCCTAGACGTCTGAAAATAAGATGGCCTCCATATCTTCTCCTCTAGTAATGTTATTGGAGTTCTATCAATGGGTAGATTCTCCACTTGTTGTATCATGTCACTAAGTCACCTACAGCAAATTTACTTGTTGTATATATTTTTATACAGTTGTAAATAACAATAAATAAATTATTAAAAAAAAAAATTAGTCTCCGTATCAAGAAAAAGAGACAAATTCTAAATAAAGACTAAGGGCCACTTGGGAAATTTCAAGAGGACAACTAACTGAAGACATTAAAAGCACAAATGTATGGTACCTTCTCTTGGTAAAGTTTTCGTTCTATAAACTCTTGCTTTCTTTGATTGTAATTTCTTGGGAACAATTATTTTCTCCGGGAAGAAAAGCGTAAAAAAGTATTCATATAAGTATAATTTTGTTAAAACAAGGTAACAACACGTTTAATGGGGTCTTCCTTAGTAACTTTCGCCATATCCTTAGTAACGTTACGTTGATTTTTCACTCCCTGGAAACATTCGAAAATCAAATACTTAAATATTTCCGTTTTTATACAAAAAAGAAGCTCCTCAAGTGCTCTATTAAGGACCTATTCAGCCTCAAATTGGGAATGGTAATGCTAATTCGGAATCCAGCACTGCATACAGCATGAATGCAGCAAGCTTCACATGCTAAACGTTAGCAAACACGTACCGACTAACTACAAAAGATTTCATAACAAATTACACTCTCATAAATAACATGGCTGCAGCTCTAATGCTGAGTCCTGTCAGATGAAAATTGAAGAGGAGCTGGTCGAAGGACCTCCTTGCCAAGACCTTCAAGGATTCAACTTCAAGACCAGAGGAGGTGCCGGTGGATACTGCTCCAATCCATGCCATTTCCACAAGCATACATCAAATCCAGTTGTCTTTTTAATTAACAATTCTGAATAAAGATCCAAAGTTAAGAAAAAATATAGATATGAATTTTTAGTAACGTGTTGACCAAACGGATGGTGCACTTCCATGAATCTTTGTCATTGCCTATACAGTGGTTTGTGAGATACTTCCTAAGTCTTCACAATAGGAATGGACCATTGTCGAAAACACAATCTGCAGATAGCACTATCTTTCCGATCATGACCTTTGATAACAATGTCGAAGGCCCTCAAATTCTAAAATACTCGCTATATTTTTACTCTTGAAAAAATTAAATAACATAATAATCTTACCAACGATTAATTCGCTAGGCATTCTTTACGTAACTATTTTCGTAATGAGATTTAAGTTTTTTGTCTTAAATTAAGTATTTACTTCTTAACATATGTGTACATAATCCTAATTTATAATTGATTATAATTCATATAGAATCAAATTTATTGTTTGTAAAAATGGTCGTATTTTCTTGATACTATTTCAACATCTAAAGTTCATACTGATTTCGGAAATATGGCTTTTCTTATACAAAACTGCATTTAGTACAAAATAAGATTTCAGAAACCGTATATGTTTTAATATTAATGATTTTATATCTATTACCAATGAAAAGTGGTTTTTTTTCCTGCTTCACTCACATGAATGATTTAATGTTTTTATTTTTTTTTCTACCCAAGCCTAAGGGTAAGAGGAATGAATATGAGTTCAAAATCCCACTTGTGACAGTGGAATCCGATTAACTTATAAATATCCTATTCATATCTCTATGAGCAATACAATGTAGAGATTTGGAGTTCGGAGGAAAGAGTTTGTCGAGTGGATCAAGGAAGTAAATGTTATATTTAAAGCCCATTTGAATATTGTAGCTTTTTTAAACCCAGAGTTTGGTACGGGTAAATACATATTTATTATATACAATTCGTTTATTTTGTATATATATGTATAGTGCTTGTATTTTGAGGGGCTGCCCAGAACAGCAGAGCTTGAGAAAGCTTTTTAGACTTCCTCCTCACATATATTGCATAGGCGGTACTAAAGGAGAGAATGTAATGATGATGAAGATGAATTGGGATCAGATTGTCGCATTTCTACAAAAGCTAAAATTATAGTAGAAGGTATGCATTGCTCCAGTGCAATTCGTGTCGGGCATTCTCGATTCGAACACAGTGCAAATTATACAAGTTCCCTAATTTAACTCGACAAAACTTGCAACTCCACCGCAGATTGTCTAAATCGTACTCAAATGTAGATTCTGAAAATAACCGAATTTTGAGTTAAATAAGGTGAAAATTCGTGCGTAACGCTAATTTTTACACCATTATTCAATTTATATGAATGAGTTGTTAATTAGACTCAACTAAGTATAAGTTGATTAGGCTCGCTTAGTTTCGAGTATGTCACTATGAATTTAATATATGCTAGCGGTTTTACTTGGACATTTATAAAAATTGCTTATTATATATTTTTTTAATGCCCGGATTGCTTATACAATCTTTCTAAGTGAATATCCGAGTTTGGGAGGTATCGGATATTTATTTTTTTTTTTAATGCATAATAAAGTGATATGAAAAATAACATTGCGGAAAAACAAACTTACAAGGTTATGATAGTGAGATGCTCTGAGTTAAAAAAAATAAGGCTAAATTTTAACTATGTTAATTGCATAACATAGTTAAAATTTTAGTATTTGTTTCCAATCATAATTCGATTAAACTTACAGAAATTTAAGGCTTATGAGTTTTTTAAATAATAGAAGTACATCAGGGATAATAAATCTTTCTTGGTATCCACAATATCGTAAATATTTTCGACAGTTTTCAAGTCCAATTAAGCGATTAGATAATTAAATTCGGTTAGGTCATTTGTTATTATGGCTAATATAAATTGGGGCTCTACTTGCTTAAACCAAATATCTGGCTTTTCTGGCTAAAAAGGTGGCAACTTTATTGACACACGATCAATGGGGGCTGTGGGAACTTCACTGTATTTGTTAGGTTTGCTTAAGTCAATTTATAAAAAAATTAGATGATAAAATAAATACCTTTTTATTTCATAGAGCACTAATTAGGTCTAGTAAAATAATTTTCATGTTATTTTAAATCTGTATTTAGGAAGATAATTCTATATAATTAAAAGAGAAAACACTTTAAATTTCTTGTCAGCCTAATATAAAAACATTTTTAACACTTTATATCGTAAATATCGTAAGAAACAATTTAACAATAATATATTAATATTTACAAAAGGTAGATTACAGGTAACACGATTTAAATGATAAGACACTACAGTTACATGAAACCAATGGATCAGTTATTATCATGAAACAAAATAAAACTATTTTCATTCATGAATATTATTTAATTATAAACGTAATAATAACCCATTAATTGTATCCCAAAATCTGCAATCCCATATCACAGCCCTCGAAGATTGGTGTCGTAATTGGAGGATTAAGATAAATTCCATCAAATCACCTTTACCCTTCGTTATAAACCTACTGACTGGCCTACAGTTTCATTTAATGATGCTACTCTTACCCCTGTCGAACAGATCCGCTACCTTGAACTACATTTGGACAAGCGATTTACCTGGAATCCTCACACCAGACTGAAAAGACAGGAAACTGCACGTCGATTTGGACTATTACAGCACTTACTAGACAAACGGTCTGAACTTCCAACACATTACAAAAGACTGATCTACATGACTGTAATAAGGCCAATCTGGACATATGGAGTTGAGCTTTGGGGCTCCCCTAAACCTTCGAATTCCTCTCGTATTCAATCCTTACAATTCAAAATCCTTCTTAAAATCCTCTATGCTCCTTACTTTGTCACAAATAAAATCATACATAAAGACCTTAATATTCTCTATGTAACCGATCTACCCCGAACCAGATATCACTCCTTCCATTATAAACTCTCAAACCCTCTAGTTTCTAATCTTGCACCCTCTTCCATTCCTGACAATCCTCCGAGGCGCCTGAAAAGAAGATGGGTACAAGACCAGCTAATGTAAAATGTCATTAGAGTGCTACCAATGGGTATTTTCTCTACACGCCTGTAACACTCCAATTTAACTTAGATCAGATTTACTAAACGTGTTATAATGTACAGTTGTAAATAGCAATAAATAAATTTTAAAAATAAAAAAATATAAACGTTTACCTTCTGGTGAGATATCCTTTTACTACAGGCTAATATAATTGCAGAATAATTAAATAAATTTTATTTCATTCATTCCAGATGGCAGCGAAGAAACGACGATCCTAGGGCCGAAGGAACGATACGCCAGAGTTGGCAGCAGCCTCTCCATCACCTGCCACGTGAGCGTGAGGACAGGCACCACCAGGGGGCGGCAGAGGCCGGTGCGGCTGGTTGAATGGCTACACAATGATGTCCCTGTGTTGGTGAGTAGAGATATACATATTCATATATAGGCCCGATTTAACTAAGTGGCGGCTCCAGAAACTTGAAGATATGGAGCCCTCCCAGATTAGGGAATGTATTTTTAAACTACTTTGGGTTACTAGCAGAAACGAACAATATGCTAGTTTTTCATTATTTAATTTAGTACATTAATGAAAAGCAACAAACACATTTAAAAAAAGTGAAAAGCATTTCACTAGGAAACGATCACAGGAATTAAGAAGCCTTATAAATAGCGGAGCAACCTGGACCCTGCATTAGTCAGCAAAGCGGACCCTCCCCACTCACCATATTACTAACGCGCATTTGGCGCCTTCGACTCTCGACATACAGAGGACTTCACTATACCCCTTAAAATACCTTTGGGTAAAAGAAGGGGTAATTATTGTACTTAATTAATATTTATTTTCTAAGGAGGGAACGAAAAAAAAAAACCTAGCGTGAGTGTAAAGACAACTCTGTTGATGTGTTATGTACTGCGTTTCCGCTTATATATGTTATGTCCATGTTCCGAAACCCATCTTCAATACTCACAGAACAGTACTCACTTATTGAAACTTTTCCTCATTAATCCAACTTTTTTTTTAATTGTTTTAAATTAAAAAAAATTAAATAAGCTTTATTAATACTAATCCGTCATGTTCGAAGCGTCATTCCATTGAAGAATGCAAATATAAATATTTTAATGATCTTTTTGTTGTAATCCTCAGATATGAAACATTTGGGTCGCAAACTCGTGAGAATTATTTCTAAAATTAAATAACAAAAAAAATGTATCAATTTAAATTAATATTTTATTTAAAATTAGGTTCAGTATTATGAATTTGTGCCAATAGCTAAGTCATGAATTTCTCTATATTATTTTATTGCCAATGTTTCCTCAAGTCAATATTGTTCTAACTCTAATGTTTAATATAATTTATTACATTATTTACATACATAGCATTAATTTTTTATTACACCTTTTCCTTCTAGTCCATGTAATTATGTGTTACACATTTGTATATACTCATGCTATTTATTTTTAAGGGTTTAACTGTATTCCATCCCTACTTGTCATTATCTGTTTTATCCAAATACTCATTTTATTTTTAAATATACATTTTGATAATTTTGATTTATAGTTTACTACTTCTTAAATATTTTTATTAATGAGTATAGATTCCACGTGTTTGTATTTTAACGAAAACAAAATCGTGTTTTGTTTTTTTTAGCCAGTGCTGTGGCTTTAATATCTATTCATACATTTTTTCAACTGCTCATATTAGCTTTCGGTTTTCTTCAAAACTAATTAAGTATTATCCTAGAGAAGGTTTTAATCATCCTCTCTCCTTCGAACACACAAACACACACTTTTCCGCTTCATAGCTTAGTAGGTATTATCTTTTGTGATATGTGCTGATTATTAATTCAGACTACTATTATTTTATATGTTAAGAAGATTGTATAGAATTGAATTGTAATATTTAAATGAGAGGATATGATCTTCCAGGAAATGTACAGTTTTCCAGTTATTCGAAAAAATTTAAAGTTCATATATATATTTTTTAAAACTACTCTTCTGTCATATTTGTTGCAAATTTAGGCTAATGCACACTTATAATTTTAGGAGAATCAGTAATAATAATTTCGACTCCATAAAATTGTCGTTTTAAAGCTACAGTGATGAATAAGTCAGTTATTGATAATTTATGGACAGAAGGGTTTTATTATATAAACATTTTCTTTTTCACGATTTGTCATCGCATACGATTTATAAAAACCAATGTATTGTTAGTGAAATAAATGAATTACTAACCTCTCTCCTTTCGTGTCATTAGTAGTTCATCTCTGCAAGGAATATCTATTGCGATGTTAATTATAGTAACTCAACTATCAATTTGTATACTGTGGAGATAGAAGCACCCTAGGTAGAGGTTGCTAATGATTGCTCTGATAGCCGGGTATAATAATTGCCAGCCGATATTAAACGCCATAAAGCCAGGGCGGGATCGCTGATGCAGCATAACTCGCAATTTAAACAGAGCGAGGGGTCGGAGTAGACAATAAAGGGGGACCCTATGAAAGGCCGGTAATAACGGGGCACGAGTCAATTTTTACCGCGGTCACGTAGGCTTGGAATTCTGCCCCGGCACCCCCAACTTATGTAATATGTCTCCTGGTCCCTCCGCGCACAATAGTTTCCATTCACCGAGATTGACGGGGAGTGTGGAGGGGAGAGCCACCCTAATAACTAACCATTTACTTCTTCTGCAGGTATCCATCGGCTGAGTGGAGTAAATATTGATGGGGCTACTTCCAGTAGTGTTTGGAGGCCAGTAGATAAACCTAATCAATAGTACTAGGGTTCAATAAATTGTGGTCCTATTGTAAATAAATAAATAAAAATATAACATTCAATATGTAGTACAATATCCTGATACGAGCAATATATGTTTCTCTGCATATTGTATCTCAAAATCTAGCTTGAACTTTGATAAAAAAACGAGTTTACGACCTCAAAAAACGATTAGAGTAATCCTTTCTCCTAAACTCGTATTTAATTAAAAATATGTTTATAAATCATCTTAAAAACTATAAGATACATCATTATTATCTTCTCATCCTAGTTCAAAATATTTAAACATACAATCTGTTATTATTTAAGGTATCAGTAATAAATAGTTTATGATTATTATTTATTATTTACTCTCCTCAAGGTAGTATCCTTGCTCCCATCCTCTACACAGTCTATACAGCTGACATTCCAACCAATCCTAACACTATCCTCACCACGTATGCCAATGACACATGTGTGCTCGCTGTTAATAATAACCCATTAATTGTATCCCAAAATCTCCAATCCCATATCACAGCCCTCGAAGATTGGTGTCGTAATTGGAGGATTAAGATAAATTCCAACAAATCACCTTTACCCTTCGTCCTAAACCTACTGACTGCCCTACAGTTTCATTTAATGATGCTACTCTTACCCCTGTCGAACAGATCCGCTACCTTGGACTGTAGTCCAAGCGGACAAGCGATTAACCTGGAATCCTCACACCAGACTGAAAAGACAGGAAACTGTACGTCGATTTCGACTATTACAGCACTTACTAGACAAACCGTCTAAACTTCCAACACATTACAAAAGACTGATCTACATGACTGTAATAAGGCCGATCTGGGCATATGGAGTTGAGCTTTGGGGCTCCACTAAACCTTCGAATTCCTCTCGTATCCAATCTTTACAATCCAAAAACCTTCGTAAAATCCTCAATGCTCCTTCTTTTGTTACTAATAAAACCATCCATAAAGACCTAAATGTTCCTTATGTAACCGATCTAGCCCGAACCCGATATTATTCCTTCTATAATAAACTCCCTAACCACCCAAACCCACTAGTTTCTAACCTTGCTTCCTTTTCCATTCCTGGCAATCCTCCGAGGCGCCTGAAAAGAAGATGGCCTCGTGATCTTATATTGTAAACTGTTTTTAGAGTTCTACTACTGGGTAGTTTCTCTACATACTGTATCATATCATTATGTCATTATGATTAAATGTGCTTGTTGTATTTTTTATGCAGTTGTAAATATCAATAAATAAATTTAAAAAAAAAAAAAAAAAAATGTTTTAAAATAGTTATACATTTCATACAATATATATTGAATTCAGACGATTCTAAACAAAAGATTGACGCTGGAGGCGTCCAAATTTGGAGAAACATTTTTCACTTGGTTTTATTTTTTAAATTATGTTAAACTTTGGGGAGGGATGATAATATCAATATGTATTCACTGTGTTTTTGTTTCTATTATTTATATTTTTAGTTATTTGTATTTAATGAAACATGATCGACGGATTATACTAATGTTTAAACATCCTTCAAACTAAATTCTTTCAGGACAGGCCCGGCGCCATTTTCGCCGGAGTGGATACGGAGAAGAACGGTGAGGAACTGAGCAGTACGCTCACCGTGAGCAATATTATCCCTCAGGCGGCCGGCAAGTACACATGCAAACCTTACCTCTCCGGCAAATCCGCATCCGTCCTAGTCAACATACTGGAAGGTGAGTTTTGAATGAGCATTATTTATGTAGTTCAAGAATAAAAAAAACATCTCCACTTTTCTTAATTTTTAGTATCGAGGGGAAAAAAAAAAAAAAAATCACGTGATGTAAGAACGGTTCTTTAGAACCATCTCACTATGATATGGACCACTAGCAATGTTTTATAAAATTATTTAATAAAGCTTAATTTAATAAATGTATTTTTATCACATGAGTATTGCATTTTATTTTGTGAAATCATATCTTCAGCAGATTACAAAAAAATCCTTATTTTGCAATAGAAATCTAAATGAATGATTTATACATTGGTATTTGAAAATTCGTAATGTAATTGATTTAAAAAAATTATTGGAGACCAGCAAGAAAAGAAAGTTTGAGTGCCTATTTGTAACTACTGAGAGAAATTGACAAAATAATAGTAATAATAATATATGTTGCCAAGTTCGACATATATGTTTGTATATCTGTAAAGAAAAAAAGTTCAAATTTAATTTTTTTTTAAATAAAAAAAAGTATATCAACGAACAGTTAGTGAAACATATCAACATTAATGCTCATAGTAATCTATAAATAAATTCTAAAAGCTAGTTATTATTCTTTTTATTTAATTATTTATTTATTTAATAGATACTGCTTCGATTAATATTTGTTTGATAGTCTATACCAAGACGGAAGATCTTATAGAAAAATAGGGGAAAAAAGTTGTAGGTTTACTTCTTAACTTACAACTATTATTTTTATGAATGTGATTACTGAAGATAGAAGGAATAATGTATAATACATTCAAATGTTTAATTATAAGTAAAAATGTGAAATATTTGTAGCAATTAATATTTTTTATAAAGTTTTACTTATTGAAAACATCTAGAAATATCCATTTATGTTTATTAATTTATTATCTTTCTTTAGGTATAAAATATTTTATAAAAAACAAACTTTGTTTTTACGTGTGTGTGCTATATAAGTAAAAGAGAGAAATCCGTGATTGAAAAACTTTTATTTTTTTCACACATAAGTGCTTTTTGATGATGTGTTATTATTGTGGCCAATCATATCATCAAGATTAGTACAAGATACACTTTCGAGCTAAACAATTTTCACTACTCAAACAAGGAACACTATTATAAATATAAATTACATATTAATTTGATGTTTACATTTTTTTTTTCATATGTCAAATACTGAAAACAGATAATTGGCGCCCATATTCTTTTTTTTTTCAACTCCCTAATAGTTTGATAGTATAATTGGAACTACCAGCTATCATATTGTTAGTAGATTGGACCGGACCATTATACACGGCAATAAACAACACTTAACCTTATCATAAAAGGTAGGCCGAAAGCTTTTTAATAGAAAAATCCCTCCCCTCTCCCATACCGAAACCTCATAAAAAAGGATAAAAGCTAAAGGCTAGAACGTATAGTGTCCAGTTATCACGAAGAGTGTTAGCTGTTAAGCCTTTTTATTGTGCCTCTGACAAGCTGTAATAATAAAAATCCAGATATATATTTTTTTCTTCATATTATTAATACCATGGTCCTTATGGTCATGGTAATAGGAGTATGGGGGGGATAAAGAAAAAAAAGAATTTAATTTAGGCCGTAGGGAAAGTTTAGTGCAGCTGGGTAGACCGGGCTCTTTTCACTTGCCCAAACCTCCTCAATGTCCTCTGGTTTTAATTATAATAATAATAATTTAATCCATAGCCGGGTTTATATTCAGGTCAGTGCTACAATATAGCATTACTCCATATTATATAGGATATCCAGAAAGGGTTTGTGATATTTAAACATGATTATATGTATGTACTACATGTTATATCTGAGTATAAATCACAGTGTTTTCAATATAAAACATTTATATCACTAGTAGATGTTTCTATGGTACATCATTCGTCCTACTGCTTATAAATCTGTTTTAATTTTTTAAAAATCGTTATACGTGACGTGATGTTATTGTATTTGATTGTTTTTGTTACGGAATATTGTAAACTTTTAGTGGAAGACAGACTGAACATCATAATTTATATCTAAAATGGTATAATTATAAATAATATACCTGACAATAAAACTAGGTCAAATTAATATCTATCAAAATGGAGTAACAGTGGCTTTTTTTTTTTTAAGCGATGTCGGAAATGTTTATAGAGGATATTATTGGGTCTAAAATAATCCCTGAGGAATCCCTGTATCTACTCGTATTAGACAGTTGTCTGAATATTTATCGTTCATTTTATAGTTTACAACGGCTTACGACTTACGAGTATTAGCTTACTAACTACCCGTGGAAAATCAACTTGAAGTAAATGTAGTTAACATTAGTTAACTACATTGTATTAACAAGTAATTCCCGTTTTAAGAATCTCAGTTTTACGAACTAGGGAATTAATCGAAAAAAAATACATTGTAACTAGTACAATTCTACTAATTTTGGTACGTTCCATAAAGTGATACATTTAGCCTTAACTAGTGCCCCGCGTATCATACGAACCGAATCCGATACTTGCCAAAACTAAGCTATATTAACCAAAATCAATTGTATAAATTTCTGTCTGTTCCATCAGGATTGGTTCTTAAACTTTTTTTTATATGTAACACAAAACTTTTTGCTTAGAGCTGGATATATATCGTGCCAATAGGATGTGTAGATTTTGTTTTGTTTTCTTATATTATTAAATATGAAGTGACATTTTTGTTTTATTCTAATGAATGTAGATAGCCCAGTTTGGGTATATTGTTTGTTATTAATTTATATAAACGATCCATAACTCACCATTTTGGTAAAATTACTACAATTAATTATTTATTTTATGTATTTCACAGGCTAACTCTATTTGTACGGGTGTTTTCCCGTAAAAAAATAAATAAATGATTATTATTAGTGCTTTATCTTTACCAATTATAAATAAATGCTCAATTATGCTTCAAACAAAATTCTTAGGATCGTTTATAGTTTATGGATAGTTATTTATATTTACCATTATTGATATTAAATTTAAAAACCAGTCCTGTCAATTTCATTTTTTTTTTTCCGTTTTTAAACTAACAGTTGTATTTCTAGTTTATTACTTTGTATTCCAAAAAAAAAAATTAAATTACATATGATTTAACTCTTTTGGGAAAGAATTCTTTTACCCCATGGTAATCAATTACTAAAAATGTTAATTACAAATTTGGAAATGAACATAGCTAGTTTTGGAATTCTACTCCTTTATTAAATGTTTGAAAGTTCCATTTTCAGATTTATCAGTATACAAGATAAAGTTTTTTATTAGTTGAATAATTTATAGAAAAAATTAATGAAAGAAAGAAATAAGTCCACATTTTATAGAGAACTTCATAGATAAACTAACAGTCACAAAATTTGTTTTTTTACACTATATACATTTTTCAAGTTGGATTTGGATTCGACTTGAGTCACTTTCCAAGGAACGGAACCTGACCTAAGGACCAAGACCTTTTATTCATTTATCTATTTATTTTATTTTTTTAAATATTCATACTGTAAAAAAATAATTCCAAAATTTGAGCACTGAATAAAACTTCACCACCATATCAATCCCCAAGTTACGCTTCTCTGGAAACAAGGTTCCCAATTAAGGAAGTTTTTGTAAGTTATACACGGCAGTATCTTAATTAAGTAATTAAAACTTTCCGAAAGTAACATAATACAATTTTGGACTTTAGGACTCTAAATGATGAGGCTGCTTATGAAATAGTTATTGCTATTCGGTTACAATCCCTGAGGCTTAGTTTGGATCTAAGTTTGGGTCGTCGGTTCCTATCTTTCACCGATATTTCATCGATTACAAATTATTTTATAACAAAATAGGAAAACGAAACCTTACAAAAATCATCATATTCTTTAAAATTGCCCTCTAAGAATATGGTGGTCTAAAATTTTCCAGAAACGGCTTTCATCTATAATTTTTCCTTAATTTCGCAACTCTTATTTACGTAAAAACGTCCAATTTAATATAATATTTGTTTAAAAATCTTTGATATTTCCCTCCTAAATTCTATTACTAACCAAGCCTTTTTTTCTTATTAATATCCCGAAAATATCTTTTTAAAATTATTCCCATGAAATATATTTTTTTAATTTATTTAATACCAGATCAGCCTGGTGGGCTCTTAATGTAAGAGGTACTTTTTTTTAAACAATATTTTTCGGGGGTAGTGTCTCATAAAAAAGACACCCTTAACTATATACAACGTTATAAATAAAACAAAAAATTAAGATAAAATAAATAGATTAAAATAATAATTCTTAATAAAAGACAAAAGTAAAGTTTATAACAAAAGCATTGACATTTATGGATTTAACAAAATAAATGATTTTGTGGATCTAAACTTTTAATGGAAACAATAAAAAAGGAAGTGAATTTAAGAAAAAGATGAAGAGAAAAAAAAAGAAGTGACAATAACAGAGCTAATAAATATAGAATTTGTAATAGGATGTCTTGCAGCAGCCTGGGCTTTATTCTTCGGGTTGTGGTTGGGTTCCCAAGTTGGTCACTGCTACTTTAACTGTCAGTAACTGGGAGTGGAGCTTCATGAACATTTTTCTTACGTAATCCCCTAATGTCTCTATTTGTAATTCCCGATCCAACTTGCTGTTTCTTATAAACTAAGAAGGATTTACTGTAATTATTACGTCTTTATTTTGAAAAAAAAAAATTAATTTTTTCCTTTAAGGATGCCGCTCCAGACTTAACAGCCATACATTAGCAGTGATCTGAGAATTGTTTTATAAAGAAGAATAGCTGTTTCTGATTTTAATTTGGATTTTCTGTTTAGGATAGGATATAGCATTGCTAACTTTATGTAGGTTTTAGTTATTTTGATGTTAATATAGTCACTAGCAGAATTCCATTTTACATTTTATCATTCCATGAAATAGAGTTAAACATTGATTTGAAATTTATTAAAATTAGGAATATAGTAATGGTATAATTTTCAAATAGTTTATAATTTTATGTATGTTTTTAGATTATGATTTGAAAATGGTCCGAAATGTCATCAGATTGATAAATAAAGGACGGCAGAAGTTTTAATAGTAGTTTAATTTCCCGGAAACTATTTATATTGAATATAACTCATTATTTAATAAATTCGGCAATTTTAATATAAATAACAATTTAGCCAACATGCTAATATAGGAACATTGTTAGGTCAGGATGATAGGAAAGAAGACGCCAGAATTAAATGAGTGACGGGGACAGGACTATTTCTGGTTTTCTGTTATACCGCTAGCTATGAGTGCCAAGAATTCGTATTGAGATCTGGTCCTTCAAGGGCTATGTGAAAATAAAAACACAATACTTTTATATTTTCTTTAAAAGATTTTTTTTAATTATTTATTTATTGTAATTTACAACTGTACAAAATAATACAATAGGTAAATATGTAGTATGTTTCATATACACTTGAAAATCTTGGGAAGGAACCACCCATTGGTGGTACTTCAAACATTAATTTAAACTAGAAGGTCCCGTGGCCATCTTCTTTTCAGACGCCTCGGAGGAATATCAGGGATTGTTAAGGATGAAAGATTAAGAATTAATGGGTTAGGATGGTTAAGGAGTTTGGAATAAAAAGACACATATCTGTTTTGGGTCAAATCTGCAACGAATGGGATGTTAAGGTCTTTATGAATGAGTTTATTTGTGACCTAATAAGGAGCATCAAGGATTTTACGTAGGATTTTTGATTGTAACGATTGGATGCGGGAAGAATTTGATGGTTTGGTGGAGCCCCAGAGCTCAATTCCATATGTCCAAATTGGTCTGATTATTGTAGTGTATACTAATTTTTTGTAGTGAATGGGAAGTTTAGAGCGTTTGTCAAGTAAGTGTTGTAGCAATCGGAATCTAGGAGCAGTTTCTTGTCGTTTCAGTCTTGTGTGTGGATTCCAAGTAAGTCTATTGTCAAGATGGAGTCCTAAGTATCGAACTTTTTCATAAATAAAATATTTTTTCTAAACAACAAGAAATCAGTATTTTGTGCATTTATCTTGGTGAATATCACGAAATTTGTAGCTCCTTATCCTGCTATCTCCCCTCAATCGAATCATCTGTACGTCATTCGTAGGAGTTGTAGTATCCATAACATTTGACAAAATTAATTCACAAAATTTTGATTTTTCATTATTTACAAATACAAAAAAATTTTGTTTTTTAAAATCTCAGGGACTATTTAACGTAGACAACTCTATTAGAGCTTATATTTTAGCGAATTTAATTTTTTTTTTTTTTTTTTTTTTTTTTTTTTTTACGAATTTAAATGATGTTATATTAACTTTTTTAGTGTTGTAGGTAATTTTGAGGATATAATTTTTTTTTTTTATTTCAAAACTTTATTTATTGTAAATATTACATTCTGCCACAACGTTGATAGGGAATAGGTAATAGTGATAACTGATCACATTCATACTAAAATAAAATAAAAATAAATAAATGTAAAAAAGTTCTTAAAAATAAATTAAATCTCTCTTTAACATAAATATATAAAAACATGAAGATAAAGAAATGAACAATGGACGATGAACGCTCCACCACTCCAAATTTACGAGCCGTAAGACATAGTGGCATTTTTAAGGAACAGAATCCGAAAAAGTTGGGATTCAATGTGGGCTGACGTACCACTCACCAATAAACTAAGAGATGTTAAAAAAGTGCCATAAGAGGAAACAGAAGAGAAGATGTTACTTAAGAAGATCTTATTGCAAGAGTAAGAATAAGACATTCCAAATTAATACACCTTCACTTAATTACAAAAGAGGACCAACCTATATGCCATACCTGTCAGTTCCCATTATCAATAAATGTTCATAATTGAAGAATGCTCATCATTTCGTCAAGCCTTCGAAAATAATAAAATTCCTCGTACAAGAGAATTGGCCCTTAAAGACTCAGCAGAATCCATAGACAAAATAATAAAATTTCTGAAAGAAACTCAACTTTATACTAAAATATAATCCACCAATATCAACCATTGTAAAAAGTCTACATTCAACTATCAAATGTCAAAGACAAGAAGATAAATAAAGTAAAAAAAGGTGTAATATCCTAGATGTTGATCGCCCTGAATAAAAATCTAATCTAATCTAATCACTCCGAATAAAACATTTTCGTAACGTTTTGAATCATACTCCATTTTTTCTCCCGGAGTCTTGGGTTACGAGGATTTGGGTTTTGATGGAATTTATTAGAGTATAACTACTATGTTATTGGTATCAAACCTCCGGGTTAGCTAGTCATTTTTATTTATTTAATATGTGTTTCTTGACATCGTCCAAGATATAGTAATGTTTAGATTAATGATATAATAAACCAATAAAATCGTTCTGTTTTTTCTAGGTGAAAGGACTGAAGCAATGAAGGGCCAGTCTTCAGCAGCTTCTTTCGATAAACCTAGGCCAACGATGTTGCTGATACACCTATCAGTTTTTGGAGTTCTTGGAAAACTACATGTACTTCATTAATAGAGAAAAAAAATGTGGGATAATTTTTTTATTTGAATAATTTTATTTTATAATTCAGTTTCGTTCAAACTCTTTGATATTTTACGCATAATTTTCCACATGATGAAACCTGATCAAATTCGAAAATACCATTTTGTAAATATCTTGTAACAATTGTACATATGTATTCATGTTAAACAAATTTATGTGTATATATTGTAAATAAAGGAGAATGATATTTTTAAAGATTACATTTTTTTTTTTTTTTTGCGAAGCGGCAGTAACATTTTTATGTTTGCTGTGGTGTGGTATTAATACGGTGAAAAGTGATATATGTACACATAAAACAGAAATAATTTTTCTTGAGTAATAATTGTTTCCTTACTCTTGTGTTACATTTATTTTATGTACCATATAATTATTTTATGTTTTGATATTTTCATTAGTGGACAATCAAAATTATATAACTATTGCTATATTATTGTATAATTGCAAAATTTCATCAATATGACATGACAATATAAAATTATGATATCTGCAATAGTATTGTTTCTATCAGAATTATTTTATAAGTATTATATACTGTATTATAATAAGTAAAAATTTAGTCATATTTCTTAGAAATAGGAATATACTTATTATCCTTTACGAATCCGATCATATAATTTATATATCACTATCAATAATTATATTTATACTTATGTAATATTTACGTTCGTGATTCCAGAATAGAATTATTTATTATTACTTATTTTAAGTAGAATTTATAACGATTTTATTTTTTATTTTAATATTTATTTTTAGTGGAATATCTTTTTTTAGAATGAAGTAATGTCCTGTAAATTTGTTACCAACATTCGTATATAGCTTTAGATTATTAAATAATGAGGCTTATTTACGCATAATATGTGAGTAAAATAATACTCAGAGCTTAATGCCAGAAAGATTTATTTTATAATTCAAAAATAGATAAAAAATTTATCATTATAAGTGTTAGTGAGTTAGGCAATAAGCTTCGGAATTATTAATAGTCCAGTCAAGATCAAACAAAAAAATATTAAATAGTCAAATCAAATTAAACAAAAAAAAAACATGAAAATTCCATACATTCGAAAAATGAAGAAGCTAATTTTCTCATATTTTTTTTCTGTAAGACACATTATGCCCTTAAAAGTCACAAATCATTCGGCTTTGAGTCTCAAGTCCAGTTATACTTCATCAGGTTTTTGGTTATATCACAAAACTAAATAACTAATTAGTTTCTAAGGTATAAATGGAATAAATATTACTTCAGCCAAAATATAAACCTAACCCTATTATTCAAAACATCAAACAGTGACCTGTTTTATATTGTTATGTAAAACCAGTACATAATAATTAAAGTTCATTACTTTTTCAACAAATGTGGTCATGTATCTTTTTTTTTTCTAAACACACTAGTTTTTGAGAAAAGAAGACCATTAATTTTTTGAGACAATATTAAGGCGACCTATTGATGTCATATTTGTTTCCTCCTTGTATGAGAATATACATGATTTAGAAAAAAAAAGCTATATGATAACTCTTATATATAAAAAAAAAAAATAATGTGTTCTAATTTAGCACTGAACTTATTTTCACCGAATCCATTAATTTTAGAGATATAACGAAAAACTCTTAATTTTTTTTATTTTATTACATTATACTTATTTTATTACATCTCAATATTAAAAAATTCACTGTTTTACTTTTTCAACGTTTGGATTAATTTCAAATTTAACTGGGCTATTAAATATCGATTCCTTTCATAGAATTTTATTCAGTATTAATTAATCATTTTTTTAAGTTTTATATTTGTCTAGTTTTACTTTTATTTCAATGTTTTTGTCCTTTTCTTTTTGAGGTTAATTTAAGAAAATAAGAATTATGTTTTTTTAATTGTATAGAATTAATGTTTTTTGCTGAAGATTCGTATCACTTTTTCAAGTGAATAAAATATTTTAAATTGTGTAGGTAATGATTAAAGAAAAATATTCTTATTACACATAAATTGAAATCATAAAAAGTTTTATGTATAAAGTATTTATTTAAAATGTCTAATGTTGTGTATCCCTGATTACGTTTTTTCCTCTATAAGTAGTATCCCAAGAAATAATTTTCTAAACTATTTAAACAAAATGTTGTTGGTTTCTTTAGAGCTATATTTAAAGGCCATTTGATTTATTTATTTGCCTAGTTGGTTAATTTTATTTAACAATAACTGTTTCGTGTTGATTGCATTTTTATTTTTATTATTACAACTTTTCAGTTTTGACCTAAAATGGAGTGTATTTATTTTTTACCTTGTAAATTGACAAATATATTTTTATTTCAATTATTATTATTATTTTGCGTTCCACTGATAAACCCTAATATTAGTAGATATTTTATATTTTTGTTCTATTTTGTTGATTCATGATAGATAGTTCGAAAAAAAAATATGTGATGATTTTTAAAACGTGTTGAAAGTTTTGTTTAACTGGAAGTCAAACAAAGCCAGATCAAGTTTGTAAAAAAATATGAACCGGAGCGCGCATCGTATATTTCTGTTTTAGTTAATTATCAAATTATTTTACAATTCATATTTATATATAATTTTTAACTATTAACAATGCAGAACGGTTCAATATTTAAAATAAACAAACTTTCACTTACCAAAATAAAAGGCGAAAATTTTAAATAGTAAATTCTTATTTTTCTGTTGCTATAAAAATTCTATTTCATGATTTCTCGAGGTGTAAATAACGAGTATGAAATTTGTCCCTACAAAGAATACGAGAAAGCAAACGAAATATAACAAAGCCGAGGACATATGATTGGAATCGGGAGAGATCGGGCAGGCTCGACAGTCTCCGATTTTCCAGTCTCTAATCTACTGCTAATCTATTTCTGAAATTTTCTCATTTAGTTAGTTATCAATATTTTTAATGATTCATTATTATACATTTTTTATGACTGTTAATGTAGAATGCTTTAATATTTCTATTAAAAAAAAATTAATTTAAATCTGTACTGCTACAATCCAAGAAGGGTCAGGGGTTCAGTAGTTTGTAAAGAAGTACTGTTACTACACCAACGATTCTGCAAGGAGGTGATTTGGTCAGAATCAAGCTCGATCGCCAGATTTTTACCCAATTCAGAGTACCCAGTTATGAGGCTGGGTGGGCTCCAGCAGGGCTCTAGAACCCACAGGGTTGATTCACGGTTACAGTGTAACAGAAAACAATTTTCTGACCAGCCGGATTCCAACTCAAATTTAACTCGGGAGTTAAATGCATTGTGCATTACCTCGGTGCCTCCGCGCTCCCTTAAATATTTCTATAAACAAAATTACACCTATTTTTGAGGACGAATTTTTGTAATTTTGGCATTTGCGTTCGTAGTTTCGTACGACTTCACCTTTTTGAGTAGGGCTATTCATTCACACAAATGCTAGGTCACTGGCAAACAAACACACAGAATATTTTGTGAAATTCGGTTATTTGAACTCAGAGGACCTCAAAACGAGTATTTCCGTCAAACGCTCAAATTTGAATTTTCACACAGTCACAATACTTCTCCTTACTATATATTCCATATATTAGTAAGTGAAAGTAATAACATTTTATTTTATTTTTTATTTTTTCTCAGTAGATTTTTTACGATTATTCTCACTACAGGAACCAGGACAGGTAAGAATTCATTGTTCCAAAAATATTTTATAATATTTCACTTCATATTAGAGGTTTCAAAAAGAAAATTGAAAGTTGTTAATTTCTGAGGCAAAATTTAATGTGTTTTGAAATTTGATCTGGCCTGGCTTATCACACCATTGTAAGCTATTCTGAGGTAACAAAATGCACTGCTGGTTCCAGTTTATTCTCAGACATTACTGTTTTTTCTTTCTCTTCCTTGCCTTATACAGGTACCGATTCTAGTAGTTATTGTAAAACGCTTAAAATTTGAAACAGCATTCGATGTAGTACAATTTAATATACATTGTAATATAATATAATAATTTAATATGGATCTTTCAAAATTTTTTTAAAATTTAATTTTCTCCTACACGGATTTATTTTAATTACGTTACACAACTTTAGCCCCTTATTATAACAGACATATTCAAGTTAATCAGGCTATTTTTGAATGATTCTTCAGTAAAGACTCAAGTTTCTCAACTCTTAGTTACCAAGCTGTCAACACTTCATCAAGTTCTTCACTTATTAATTAAAGATATATTTAATGTTTATTTATATTATATTCAATTATGTTGTATAGTATTTCTGTAACATTTTGGAACGAATTTCTAAAGTCAGATTTAGTCACTAACCTACAAAATTTTCTCTGGGTACTGCTTTTATATAATTATTAACAAACACTGTTAATTAATTTGCTATTGATAAATTGTTTTGCAAGCTCGAAAAAGAAGCTGGCTTAGTACCTGCTTACGTTGAGAGTTAAATGTGGCGTGAAACACGGACCAAGAAAATATTTATTAATAAACTAATTATTAGTAGAGTTACGAACCTTTGGCAAGGCTCCGCATCCTTCGATGGGACAAATTGAAATAGTAAATATTGTACATTTCCCTGTACAGCATTCAAGGCTTCTCTGATGCCATATGAGAAATTGAAGTTTGAGATAAACTAATTTTAATTTAGAGTTATATATATA
>NW_027109621.1:391397-396573 GCF_000696795.3 Halyomorpha halys
AGATCAGTCGATAATGAAACTATATTAAGGAAACGCTTTGCAACTTTATTATTTGAAAAGTCCTGTCCTACAGTGAAAAAACAGCATTTTTGAAAAATTAATTTCTTCGACTAATTATTAAAAAAATACATGTAAATAGTATAATTGAAGATTAATAGCTAATTTTAAAAAAATGTTTAAATTCCACACACACACATTCGCACATTAGGTTCATCTTTTAGCTCTATAAAAAACAAATTAATGAAAGGAGATTAATGTGAATGTAAGAACGATTAGAACTTCCTTTTAAATTATTTCTAAAGTTGTGATTTTCCAAAAAAATATTATTTTATCGATTAAAAATATGAAAATCTAACAGTCAAGGGCTACGGACAACAGTTAGTAATTTGTACGTTTATAGCTGTATGAAGTGCGCAATCAACCTAAGGCCAGGCGTTATTTCACTCTTGACTGGCTGGGCTCTGTTTCATAATAAAAGCTAATAGTATTAGTTCAAAATACAAGAATATAAAGAACGTGTTAATTACACTAATACTTTTTTTATATAATAGGAAGGACTATTAGTGATATTACATGAGTTAAAAAGTACTAAAGTAGAAGTTACTATTGTACAAGTCAGTGAATTGTGTTAAGTTAAATCGACAAGATTAAAAGTATTAGTTTGTACTTTATTATGAAACAGGGCCCTGGTTGTGTATTGTTAGTGGACTGTATTTATAGATGAATTGCAATGAAAAATAAAATATTATTGACAGGAAGAAAAATCTATTGAGTAACTTACAGGGGGTGGCCTAAACAAAACATTTATTGTTAAACAGAGTTAGTGAATTTTGATTTTCGTTCTATCAAAGATTGTCCAAAGTTTGTGCAAGGAAGTGATTTGGTCAGAATCTCGCCCAGATTTTTAGATGTGTACCCTATCAAGTGGTACTCTGAGTACCCTATGAGACTGGTGGGATATATGAGCATATATATACGTATGAACAAATCATATCATAAACAACAAAGTGGTTGTTCATAAATTAAACTTGCTCAAATGAATGATTGCTAAAACAGATCCTCACCCCAGGGCGTGAATTAGGATTGTAACATTGATCATAAAGGACGGAACAATTTAGTTCGTTCCCGGCTGATTCTATTATTTATGTCCGGCTGTCGAGGGGTTCATTACTATAATTAGCATCTGGGTTTAGCAGAGATTTGATTATCTTTGTTGTGAGTGAGGTGGTGTTTCCTAACCAGGCTTCGCGATGGATCTCCTTAAATTAGTTTATTTCCATTAATAATTCAAAATGTTCATAAAATTTATTAGAACAACCTATTACTGTGGATTGTAAAAATTAATTAATTTATTCTCTAGAACAAATAATTTTTAGAAGAACAAACAAGCAACAAATATGTGCTGAATCCGTCAAGTTTTAGGCTCAAACACGAATAAGATCTGAAGTTTGAATACGGTTTTTTTGATGTTATATATATATATATATAAAGAAATAACATAGACAATCAGATTTAAAATGAACAGGAGACGTTATATCACGTAAAAAAAAAAGAAGATACAAGAGAAATAAAAACAAAAATTGTACAAGCAAAGATCCGGAAAATTAAGGAAGTAACATTAGAATGAATTATATTAAAAGAAAATTCAAGAAAGAATAAATAAAAATAATAATAAATAAATTAATTTAGTTAATTATAAACTATTAATTTAAAGAAAAAATCTGAATCACTCACTTGTCGTGTTTATTATTTTTTTTTTTTGTGTTTTTATTATTACTTTAAGGCATCAACCAATTCGGGGTCATTATTGTCTTAATATCCAAAATTTTGAATAGTCCTTATTTTCTTAATTTCCGAATTTTATCTTCATTACCAAATTGAAATGGACAACAATTGAAAAATAGGAACTTGTAGTAAAAGTTTATTAAATTTTATCGTAAAGTTTTCGGTGATTTATCCTGCAAAATTGACTTGTGTTTAAAAGAGAGCTTACAAGGCGGATGAGCCAGGACAGTGGTGGGGACTGCTGTTTACAAACAGTTATATATAAGTGAAATACATGAAAAGTATTTTTAAATATGATGATAATAATAACTATAATTATTATATTAAAGTTAGATAAGCTTCCCGTGTACGTGTTAATATTATGAATTAGACAATTGAGTTGATTTTGTTTGGATATTGGATGTTTTATTCACATTTTTATAAATTTTAGTTTTTTTTCTGCATTTATTTTTAGTTTTAGTTTTCTCTCTACACACATTACCTGTATCTATTGATGATAAATACGGTTTATAAAAAAAAAAAAAAAAAAAATCAATAATCCATGTTGTCATTAGCAGACATTCTTAACATTCTCAATGATTCCGTTGAGTAGAAGAGATATTTAAAGGTTGATAAGTTCAACAGTTATAGGATATAGGCTATAAGATATAGGATAGGGATTGCTACTTTTATGAACTTATCTGAAGAAAAAAAAAACAAAAAATACAACTAACTAAATAAAAAATATCTACCTCGGGCAGATACTCCATTTCCTCGCTTGTAGCTATTAAATGTGCCCCTAAACTTTTAGGACTCATGGCCAAACTTTGTCAGAGGGAAAAGACAGTTTAATTTTCTCGTCGTCCGTTTTATGAAAGTGTACGCGGGTGGAATCGCTTTAGACGTCAGCGGGGTCAAGATGAACTTCATATATCATCTTTATTGCTTGCTCTCTTTGTTAATCGTTCTCCCATTGGGAAAACAATAACTGCTCGGGAAATTCTTCATCCGTTCCTGAATTCTATGTCTTTGAAGAATGGTGTATATATATTTTTTTGCTTCAATATGTAAGCTGAATAGATAGGAATTTATTCCATCCTCTTGCATATTTTTCAGTGAGATTTCAATGAAACTATTAGATTTCATAATGTAGTATAGTGGATATGTTTATTCCTATGTTAAATGAAAAAATGTATTTCTAATTTTTAGTTCCTATTTTTATTTTTGTATTTTCCTAATGTCGTTTTCTAAAAAAAGTATGTATATTAGTTAACGAAAAGTATATAATTACTAAAGTGTAAATTAGTATTGATATCGATAGGAACATTCAGCAGATGAGCTATAAAGTAAACTTTATACTTTGATTTAGATGAAAATAATAATATTAATAGTACATTTGATTAATCTTTAGTAATAAATAATTTTAAAATTAGAAAAGTAAAAAAAAAATAGGGAATATAATGAATCGATCAAAACTGATGAAATTAAAAAAAAAATTAAGGCCACGCGCCTTACTCTGGGGCTACCTGCGTTCCCTAAAACTGATGAAGATAAAGCGAAATAGTTCTAAATGAAAAACCTCAAACAAAGTATCGGGGAAAGAAGAAAAACGTCTTCTATAGGGTAGGAAGGAATAGGTTTCTGTGAATTTTTACACGTGTGGGTATATTACAAATTAATCTGCCAACTTGTGAAAGTTGTGATATTCATCTAACCGTAAAACACTTTTTGATGGACTGCCTTAAATTCGCTACCTTAAGAAAAACTTTAGCTATCCCTTCAACGTTGAAAGAAAGCAAGTTGATTTTTAGAGAATAGATTTTCATGCGCTTTCATCTTTTGCTTACTAGCTTCGAATTCAGCCAAATATAGTATTCTGGTATGAACTGCACCGGTCAGAGCTGTTGACTATGAATGAGCTATAAGGTCTGGTGCATCTATTCAGGTTATAAAGGTGACCTTTAACTGCCTAAGTCACCGCTATGAATAAACACGGCACTTACTTTCATGGCAGTACTGAGGTATTATCCGGCTTCTCGTATATATATTACTCTCATTGTTGAAATTATCTCATTGGGAGCACCCAATTTTTTATAGTGAAAATGTTCTGATAGAGCTGATTCAATAAATACCTTGCCAGAAAATTATTCGTGGTGATTTGATCCTTTCTAATTAAGAAATATAGAAAATGGTATTGCTAGGAAAATTCAATAGAAAATGATAATTAAATTCATATCTAATTCATTAGAAAAGACAGATATACACAACTAAAATAAGGCCTATCTGGACATGCCTGGAAGGTTTAGTGGAACCCCTTCGAATTCCTCTAGTATGCAATCCTCGCAATCCAAAATCCCTGGTAAAATCATCAATACTCCTTACGCTTTGTCGCTAATAAAATCATACCTAAAGACCTTAATGTTCAATATGTAACCGATCTGGCCAGAACCAGATATTATTCCTTCCCTTATAAACTCACTAACCCACTAGTTTCTAATCTTGCTTCCTCATCCATTCCGGACGATCCTCCGAGGATTCATCTCATCCATTCTGCCAGAAAAGAAGATGGCCTTAAGTCCTTCTACTGTAAAAACATTATTAGAGTGCTACCAATAGATAGTTTCTCTACACACCTGTATCACTCCATTATAAACTTACAACAAATTTACTAAATGTATTATTACTTACAGTTGTAAATCTCAATAAAGATCATATCTGTTACCAATTCCGAGATACACAGCTTTCCATATTTTTTTCTTTTTAATTCTTGAAAAATTGTACACACAAAAGTCACCAAGAGAAGCTGTTGGTCAATATTTTATGATTCAATTAATCAATGAGATCTTTTGTATCCACTATTCAAACCTCCTGCTGTTTACGAAGTAATTCAAAAATTGAGGGATAGTTAATTGAAATTAAATTATTGGATTAGCATAGATGCTATTAAATTCATTTTGATTTTTTTTGTTGGTTTCTCTATTAGTTGAAATTAGAACGCATTATAACTGTTCTTAAACTAAAAATACAATGAATATATGTGGTGTGAATCGTACAATGACATGATAACTCTCAAATTTCTTTGTTTATAATTTAAGTTGAAAAAAAAAGAAGACTCGAATGTGTACTTATTGTGGCTGGAATGATTTGTTTAATGGAGGTATTTATCTAAACATTTGCTATAAATATGAACGAAAAAGGATTTATTTACCTTAAGACTGACTAATAATTTAAAACTTTTTCATTCCAATATTTATATTTTTTGTACTACATCAGAGTAAACAATAAGTAGAGAACACTGACCTTTTCAAAGTCGAATTCAACTTGTAACAATTCAAACAGAAACGAAGGCCTATCGGAAATAGGATTTTAATTGTTTTATTTTTATTAAATAAATCAATTTTATATCCAAATC
>NW_027109621.1:401458-403603 GCF_000696795.3 Halyomorpha halys
AATGTTTAAAAATGAAGATGTAATATAAGCTGTTAAATATTTAGATGTCCCTGAAGATGGCTAGAAAGGCCGAAACGTTGGACAAATGAATAAATAAAGTGTTGAGACTGATTTGGATATAAAATTGATTTATTTAATAAATATTACCTTGTCTCAAAAAATTTTTGAAATAATATAATTAATGTTTTATTTTTTTTAAACAATATCTTCTGCAAGATTATAAATAATTTATTTATTGTAAATTTTCATACACACATAGACACTTAATGATTGTAATGATTTGTTAAAGTAAATGTTTTTAAGCTCGCGGACTAAAGGCCTTAGAAAGCTGTATTTCTTCTCTTTTATGCCAATAACTTTGTATATCTACTTAATGTAATATTTTTTGCCAGATGTTTAAATCCTTAGAAATTTAAATTTATATGATTAGAAATTGATTTTGCATACGGTCTTTGATTTGGTGTAAAAATCCTAAGAAAATTTCTGATCATTTGAAAATAAGTTTTTTTCGAGATTTTCAAAAACGTTAGAGTTCCACCACCATTACTTCACTGTATGCCCCCCCCCCATTATTTATCTGTTTTAAGTACAGATGATAATTTTAGAATGTATGTTTTATTTTAGTAGGACTCTTAAAAAAGAATGTGAGGATTAGGGGTCGTTTCTAAATCGTTATACTCAGCCATTAGATATCGTATATGAGGCGCAGAAGAAAATGCTGGGGGAAAAGGCGAATACAGTGTGTTAAATGGAATAGATTTTTTTTTTCTTTTTATGGGTTAGATGGAGTGGATACCGCACAGTTATACAGAGGGGCGGGGGGTGTGGTCCTGGTAAAGTTTCCCAAAAGTTGAAGCGGTGAAACTTGGTGTCAGTTCCCGCAACCGCTTCACATATTCTTCCCTCCAACTTACAACTTTTATAGCGAATATACTTCAGTGTCGGCTAACTTCAAAGATGAGGTAGCATTAAACATTTTCCTATAATTATTGATAATTACAACACGTATTTCATTTCTGAATATAATATTTTATGATATCTAGAATATATATGACATATCATTAATACGTATATAACCAACAAATGTTTTTGTATTTTGGGGGAATGGTTTATTGGCCCCAACTGAACTCTACCAAAAAGTATGCCTTATAATATGTATACCAGTGTATCATCTCCAGTGTGTGCGTCATTTTCAAGGTCAATAATATCGCCGTTATAACCTTAGCAAGTAATTGTCAATGAGTACTCTGTTTCGCTTCGTTATCAGCGTTATTGATACCAATTGAACGTAAAAAAAGTGTTGTAAGTACATAACCGATAATGATTCATTACATTACGATTAAAGATAACAATATATATATGCTGTAAGTTTATGTTTTTATCAAATATCCTTTATCCTTAATTTTTATAGCAGTTTGTATCATTGTTTTAATATATCCTAATTATGAGAGATAGTTGACGAGGAGAAGATGGTTGGGGTGCGGTCAAAGAGAAACACAAATAAGTTGGTATAACCTATTTTATTGTGCCAACGTTTCGGCTAGAGTTTCTAGCCTTCTTCAGGGCTAAGAACAGAACAAGATAACAACCACAGTAAGTATAGAAAATAAAAAAGAAAGTATAAACAAAATAACATAAAATGAATAATTTTACAAAATATAATTAATGAAATGAAGTGATGAGAGAAGCGGGAAATAAAATGTATACATAGGTAATTGACAAAGTAGGTAAAATAACATAATTAAGGAAATGAAATAAAAATGAAGTTATATAATGCAAAGAAGTATGAACATATTAGTTATTAATAATTTAAAAAATGAAATATGGAAAGAAAAAGAAAATTGAGAGGAAGAAAATATATGTAACAATAATAATTGATAGAGAGGCAAAATATAAGTAAAGAAGAAAAAAAAAAAATTGAAAACACCAATAATAATGTAGTGAATATAACTTATAACATAGTGAACTATGCCCATAATGTGGGTAAGGAAAATGGAGAATAGAAGGAGTGGTAAAATAAAGAAAGGAGAAATAAAAAAAGACTAAAACAAACCTGTTAGCTTGAAAATCAAACGCCTAATGGATACTGCGCCAATGACGGCCAAACTCTGAATTAAAAAAGCCGTTACAAGAATGACTAAGTGT